>NW_013665700.1:484127-502219 GCF_000517525.1 Limulus polyphemus | reverse complement strand
TAAGGGGTTAATAATGGCTGGAGACGGCTTAAATGGGTTTTGTCGAAACGTTGTACATTTGCTGTCATGTTAAACTTATATTAAAGTTTTTCTTCATTACCCATTTAAGCCGTCTCCAGCCATTATTAACCCCTTATGTTACGTCATTTTAGTGTCTACTGACTGACTGACAGAAAACATACTTCACTGGTTAAAACAGGTGGCCCTGGGACACCTTTCGGGAAAACAACATTTTTCTCCATATACTTTCTCATTCACGAATTTTGTATCAGCTCAATAATATCAAATCACATGAAACTAAATATATTTTACTTTTAAATTTCACACTGTTGACAACATATTAAGGCTTATACGAATTTGTGACTGATTTCAAACGCTTTACGAGAAGTAGTTAACAGCTACACATATTTTTCCAATGAAGTACTAATTGAGATTAAATACAGGCTTTATATTTCTAGTAATCACACAGGAAAATTCAAATATACAATTTCTTCCCGGAAGGGTGTTGCATACATTAAACCTTGCATATAATAACCAGCAAAGTATACATGTTTTATTATATATATATATATATATATACACATATATATATTGTTTTTGCGTTGCAAGTCGGTAGACTTACTGCCGTCCCACCTTGAGGCATATCATAACGTAATTAATATAACCTACATATGTTTTTCCGATCATAAATAAACGTACGGCTTTCGAGAGTATTTAATTTTAATTCAGTCATCATCATATGCGTTTCAGACGTCCACAAATATAATTTAAAATAAAATAAGGATCCACACAAACAGTTTGCACCCCGTTGTGTGTATAAATATGTTATGGAAGTAAAGTATTTAACCATAAATATATCTGTACGTCTTATATCTGCCGCTGAAAGTAAGCTGTTTCTTTCATCATCCATCTCATAAGTTTTTGTTTTCCGCTCTAGAATGCGTTCAACATAACTATATTTAGAGACAGATTAGTTACGTCGTACGTATTAGTGTTTCTCTAAATCTGAAGTAAAAAAATATCACCAGTGCGAGTCTCTTGTACAGCTTCACAGCTTGGAATTTAAAGCTTAAAACAAGTACATACATGTGGATTAATACCCCTTAAATGAATTATAATAACGTACGTAAACAGACACATAGCACGTAGAGAAATAAATACACACAGAGATGAAAAGACAAACAAATACCAAGAAATATATGTATTCAAGAAGAATAACAAATATACAAACAAAAAGATAATCACGGATACTCAGGCAGATGGAGGGATGAAACACACACAGAGACAAACAGAGGTGGAAACAAATAAACTGGTGGACATAAAGGCGAAAATACATACATACAAATAAGAAACATAAAAGAATACCAAAATATGTATAAGAAAAGTATGCAAACAGAGCTAAACAAGTTAACATACATTCATTACTGGTAAAAGAGAGAAAGATGGGCATGTATTTATAACGATATTTCCAGTGCACAAATAAGTTGTTTTATCCATATAGATATGTCATCTCATTATGCATTTCAGAAGGCGTATACGTCATAATGATTAAAGGGGCTATCTGGAAAGAGAGTTATACATGAAATATATTATTATAAAAGGTGGTCGAAGTCGTACAAAAGCACCTGGTATTATGTGATGCAGCTCAACCTTAATTACGAGCAAACATCATCAAGTCAGTTTCGACCCGTTCTTTACATATAAAAGCATACACATTCAAGTCATTATGTACACTGCACAATGGATGTGTCCTCTTCCACACTTGTCACCATACACAGAAACAGAGAATAAACAGAAGTGTTATGTTTCATACAAACTAAATTCGTCAAAAGCGACTGTTGTTTTGTTAAAAACATTTTCTCCAATGTACATATCACACCCGATGTTCTTTGTCTTGTAAATATTTGTCTAATGCTCCACTTTTAAAAGAAGTGCTCTAGACAAGCAAAATCGTTTATGCATAAAACAGACACTTCAACATCTACTGATCTTAACAATAACGATGCATTTCATGACATTTTCTTACACATAATGACAAACACTAGCTCTTTGACATTAGAGATAACTATCTAATTAAAAATACTGCTTTAGCACTAGTTTAATTATGTTGCACAAGCCGAGTATACCTAATCACCAAACAAATTAAAACTCTTCGACAATAGGAAATCTCACTTCGACATACCTTTTTTTGAAATCAAATTCTTTTCGATCATTGCGAATATTCATCATGAATACAGAGTTATGTAATTCGGTGGTATGACGGTATTATAAAAATAATTTTTCAATTCAATGGATTTTACAGATTCAACAGTTCAAGCAAAATAATACTATATATAACTCTAGAAATCGCCAAATTTGTCAAATAATGCTTAATAGCATCTTCTTTTGATTTAGCATGATGTTTACTTTTCGCAGTTACTTAAGCTGTTTATGTAAAAGTTTGAAGGAGAAACACACACACACTCATTTTGAGTAACAAATTGTTCGATCGCTCTATGTAGCTTATTGAAAGTGAAACGGAACAAAATAATAAAACTTTGCTTAACCAAAAATATATCTAATTAGCACAAAATTTCAGAATTTTTTTTTCTTTGTGGGGTTTGAGAACTACCTTGTTTTTGTCTTAAGAAACAATTTCGTCCAACAGTATTAAATCAAACGTAAATTAATATATTCTAAAATATTACTCTGAGCAACATTGTTTTTTCATCGAATGTAAGGAAAGGTTTATTCTATCGACATAATTTTCAGCAACATTTTAAGGGCGTTAAAGATGGAACATTCTATTGGGTGGCACTTCGATGTGTCAACATATTTAGTATGTACTAATTAAACTATTTAATTAACTTTTTTTTTCCTTTATGCAGCCTACGCAAATTTATGTTACTTCAATTATATATATAGCCTTTTTTTAGCTTTGTGCTTAATAACAAATAATAACATGTTTAATTCAAATTGATCAATTATGATAAATAATTTCACCGTAACCTCCTAAAATTCTTGCAATATCTATTTCAAACAAGTCATGCAATAAAATATAACAGCAAAAACTAATTTGTAAAGTTACAAAATGAAATTATTTTATACTATTTTTGATACACACTTCGAGTATGACTACATAAAACTACACAAAAAGCTATTGCGCACAGCTCTACCAAATTCTGAGCTAACAGACAAAAGAGATGACAGCGCCCACCGAGTAGTAGGATTTGAAAGTCACTCTTATAGTGCCCTCCACAGTCCCAAGATGGGAACGCATTTTTGGGGCAACGAGCCGCGAGCCAAGAACCCTCGAATTCATAGTTTAAGTTCGCTAAACCCAAGTCGGGCCCGTTACGCCAACGACGCAGATATAAAATGCTCAATCTTTATGGGTTTTTAGCAAATTACAAAAGCAGCTGCCATCTCTTCAGTCAAATTCTCTACAAAGGAAGCTTATGTTGTACATATTCTTATTACGGTATCTACATTATTTTTCTTACCCAACAAAGCCATGTTCAACTTTCAACATAATGTTAAAAATTAGTTTGTTAGAGGGTTAGCCTCAACGCCTCCCCCCCCTCCCCCCCCCTAACGTTCTCTTAGTAGATGTAGCTCCTCTGATTTCTTTGGAAAGGTAGTTTACCTGAATCCTATTCTAAAATATATCCACCACCACCCCACAATGTTGCATTTTCACCCTGATGGACAATGTTTGTTTTTCAAGAGATAATGCAATAATCCATTGTTCTCTTATTGCTCCGAACAGTATTCCAGCACAACCACTGGATCTTAAACGGATTGAGTTTTTTTTTTTTTTACTATGATCGTCGCATTTATCATCTTACTTCACAGCAATCCACTATTGTAAAAATGAACAAAACGCGTCTTATTACGAGGAGTCTCCGTATGCTCCTCGACGAATCAAGGCTACCTTCGCAGCAAAAAGTAACCCTTATTTAACAAAAATTAATTTTGGTGTTAGTGAGATTTGATTAGTAATGTGAGAAATGTGTGAAATCCGGAAACAGTATTTGGTGAATTACGTAAAAAATATAATGAAGTACATCAATTACATCGCTCTCGAATTTCTTTTTAAATCTTATGATTGAGCGAGTCTTTGTACAAGTAATGCGATAATTCCCAGGGCATTTAGTTCACTACAATATTACAGTAATTTATCCATTTATCATGATACATTAGTGTTAATAAAATATTTTCCATGATCATAGAAGATTCATCATTTATCATATTATGGAAAATTGACTTAATCGTAAGGGAAGATATATCGTTATAGTGAATAAAAAACAAATTTTAAAATGGAAGAAAAGCTCTCAAGTAGTAGGCAGGAAAGATAAACCAATGAATAGATTGAATTAAATAAAGTAAATAATTATAAAAGAATAAAACAGTAATATATTAAAAAATGGCGAGGAAAACCCAAAAGTTGTGTTGAGACACGAAAACACGTTTTTAGTTATTGCTAGACAGTTTTCATTACCTAAACAAGTTCCTAAAATGTGTACCCCTCCTCTCTCTCTCTCTCTCTCTCTCACACACACACACACACACACACACACACACACACACACACACACATATATATATATATATATATATATATATATACATATATAAATTACCTGACAAAATGATGCGGAATATTTCGTCTGTTTGCTGAATTTGGCGCAAATCTAATCGGAGGGGGATATATCTGTGCTGGCCGTTCCTAATTTAAAAATGATAGACTAGAGGAAAGGCAGCTAGTCAATACCACCACCGCCAACTCTTGGACTACTCTAATCGGGGATGTCCGTCATATAACGCCCCCCCCCCCCATGGCTGAAAAGGTGGGCATATTCGGTGATGGGATTCGAATCCGAAACCCACAGATTGCGAGTCAAGCGCATTAACCACTAACCCATGTCAAGCTCTGTCAAGTTCACAATTTTAATTTTGAATAATTCTGTTTCACAGATGGCGCTTTCGTCACCTAAATGCTGCTATTCGGAAAATAATTTGTTTTCTTCAACATACAGTTTCCGAACAAATCTTTGCACCCTTTGATGCTAACTATAAGTTTAGGGGTTCTATCCCCCCCGCGGTGGACAGAATGCAGATAGTCCATTGTGTAGTTTTGCACTAAGACAACAACAACTGATGCTAATTTGTATAACAACTTTTAATTTTTCTGTTTTTTCACGCTCGAATAGAAATTTCACTTAGATCTGGAAATTATAAAATCATTATTTGACGAAAGTCTGTGTATCCACTTATAACTGGCGAACCGCTAAACCGATTATTACCAAACCTGCGATACACCGTTAAAGGCCCCCACAGAGGGACACATGGAGTTGGCATTCGGATCTGACCCCCATTATTCGATGACAAAAAACCCACTTTGAGACTAATAATGGTTGGAGACGGCTTGAATGGGTAATGAAGAAAAAAACTTTAATAAGTTTAACATAACAGCAAATGTACAACGTTTCGACAAGGTTTTGTCATCATCAGGTACCCATTCAAGCCGTCTCCAACCATTATTTGACCACCATTATGTCATCCCCGGGGGCTCTTATGTCTTCGCAGTGAGTTGAATGGGCAAGTCATTTATTATAGAATAAATCAAACGGGCTGTGGTTTCTTGAAGAGTGGTAGTTTACAAATCATCGATATTTCCTTTGAGATTTTTCAGACGTCTTTGTTAAACTTCCAGAATATCACATATTCGTCGATATGTGATACGAGAATTTACAATCTCCTTACAAAGTCTTACCTACTTTCAGCAAAGATTATTTAAAATCGAATAACAAGCTTCTCTGACTTTTTCTCAATGTCTTTACCGTTGCCAATTCAATTCATTTGGAATTCCACTTCAGTAGCACTCATTTCTACGCGATTAGATTGTTTGTTTGTTTTTTGAATTTCGCGCAAAGCTACACGAGTGCTATTTGCACTAGCCGTTCCTAATTTAGCAGTGTAAGACTAGAGGGAAGACAGCTAGTCATCACCACCCACCGCCAACTCTTGGGCTACTCTTTTACCAACGAATAGTGGGATTGACCGTCACATTATAACGCCCCCACGGCTGAAAGGGCGAGCATGTTTGGTGGAACGGGGATGCGAACCCGCGACCCGCAGATTGCGAAAGCGATTAGAAGTAAAATATTCAACATTGAAGAAATTCTGGGTTATTTTTGTCATTTTTCTTTTGTAGAAAACAACTACTGCATGCTATAGCCCGTTATTTCATTTTATCTATCATTTTTTTGCTTGCGTTGGTTTTTGTTAATTGATACATGTGATAAAATTGCTTGTTGAGTGAAAATACATAGACACGAGAGATACAAATCACTTACCAAATTATAGAAAATAATGTGACGACATCGTATGCAAATGACTTTTCCAATATTACAAAACGTTTTTTCAGTCTCCCCTCCCCGGTGAAACAGCGGTAAGTCTTCGAGTTACAACGCTAAAGTCGGGGGTTCGATTCCCCTCTGTGAACACAGCAGACAGCCCAATGTGGTTTTGTTATAAAAAAAAACACGTTTGTTTTTAAAGACAAGAAGCTCTTAACTTCCAATAGCAGATATTAAGTACGGACAGCCCGATGTGGACGTTTGTTTTTAAAGACAAGAAGCTCTGTACTTCCCAATAGAAGGTATTAAGTACAGACGGCCCGATGTGGTTTTGTTATAAAAAACACACACGTTTGTTTTTAAAAACAAGAAGCTATTTATTCCCAATATGACGGTAAACTCCAAGCTTTTCCACAATATTTTTTTTAAGTGATAGAAATTTCAACAAGTTGGCTACAATAACAAAAGCCTCGAAGAATATAACCGTCAGTCAATGGTCAACTTCCAAATCATTTTAACCAAGCAATATCATGAAAATACAGAAACAGCCTATGATTGGTAGTCACCAAAATTTATCAATGTCTCAAGGTGTTGGTTTAAAGTGGTCAATATTGATCTGTTAGAGATAACTAAAGCCTAGAAATATATATATATATATATATTTTTATATTCAACAGATTCAGTTATAAAAGGACAGATTTTACAGTCGGGATTGCTGCGATACATACATCTAGCATTGGAGATAAATGATAAACTCTGATCAAGCTAGTTTGTTTTTCGCAATATGCCTGGTACAGGGCTAACAAAGTAGAGAACCACTTAGAGCGGCAAAATAAAGGAGCTACGAAATAAAACAAAAATTATCAATAAATTAATTTTCCCAGGTTTTTTAACACTTTTAATATCACTTCTCTTACTATGTGTCCCATGGTGGGTCACTAGTAAGTTTACTAACTCACAACGCTAAAATCCGTGGTTCGATGCAGAAAGCCCATTGTGTATCTTTGGATTAAAACAAAACAAACTCCTACTATGTTTCCCCTAATTGTGGGTAACCAGTGGGGATGTTTAGCTTCGCGCCCTCTAGTAGATATTTATTGCTTTTTAGAAAGCATAAAGGATCAAAATATTCCATAACCTTCTAAGTATAAATAGCAAAAAAAAAATTAAAAAAATAAAAAAAAATAAAACTTTGTAAACAAGGACATTTTGGTATATCCAAGCAAGATGCGAGCTTGACAAACTTTATTTTTTTGTCCTGGACGCTGCAAAATATTAAAAAAATATTCTTAAGTTTGAAAAGTTTGTATAAAATGAAAGTTAAAACATTGATAACTCAAAACACGTTCAATATTCACAATTTTATTTCGGAGTCATGCCTTTCTTTTTTTGCGTTTGAAATGAACAATTTTTGGACTGGTTCTTGGGTGCTAGACTACATTTTTTGCAATCTCCTTCGCATACTATGTTTGAAGGTAATTCATTTTTGGCAAAAAGTATTTCCTTTCAATTGTTACTGTTGATTGACTCTGAACAAAAATGTCTTTGAACAACCGGTCAAAGAATAGATCTTCAATAACAACGTTCACGCTATACTGTTGTCCCCGAATTTGAAGGTTAAAAGAGATTCCTTTCCTTCTTTTACCCATTGTCTTACACACAAACAATAATATGACCATTTCCCTCATTTAAGAGTTCAAACCATCCAGACACGTTACATGATTAAACTATTTTGCATATGCAAATACATGGTGTGTTCCAGAAATGTGGGTGGTGAGGGCCTAATCAAATGACCAGTTAGTGCACGCCTTAGGATTTATTGCATATTCAGATTATAAATTATTAGTATGCATATTTACTAACACATTAAACCAAGCATTTGTTGTTTAGCTGGAGGAAGTTTAACGTAAAGTCTGGATTGTTGTACAAATTTTAGAAAACAATGTGAGCCATATAAAAAGCGAGTTAGGCTACAGTTGGTAAGTTTGTTAGAATGAGGTATTGAGTGATTGGGTTTGTTAGTCAGTTAATGTGTAATCAAGATATAATTCAGTTAGTTTTTCTGTTACTTTTAACCAGTAACTTAGTTTAGTACAGCGAATATTGAAATCTTGTTTCGACGAAGAAAAGACGTACCAAATCAGGTAGAAAGTAAAATTTTTGAGCAGACGTAGTTTTAAGCCTATCAGCGAACGTTTCAAGTTCAAAAAATAAAACGTGTTTGTTATCCTTGGGTGAACTGGACTTTACATTGTTATTTTTCATTGAATATCCAAAAGAATTCAACCAACAATATAAACCATTACAACAGTAAAAAAACAACAACATAGAATTACCTTCACCAGTTATTTTGTTTTTCAATAACTATGGGTACTTGGTTGGTTAAAATGTTTCACAATTCCAAAACGTTCAGACATTTGAAATGTTCTTTTTTTTTTTTTACATGTTCACTATGGTGAGTAACCGAAAACTCAAAACCACACACATAATACATGTTTTCAGGCTTTTTGTAATAATTTCAAAATATTAATTTCTCTAACATTTGACTGAACCCACAGCACCGTTACTGTTTAAAAAAATATTTGCATGTTCATTCAGTACTTTCTGTCATCCATCTATTCTTGAAGAACAGTAAATAGCTGCCGCGACTGTCTTTTGAAATTGAGTAGTAGTCTTGAAATTTAACGCTTAGTAGATGATTAAAGACTTGGGCATGGCAAGGCCTGGTGGTTAGGGAGCTCGACTCGCAATCTGCGGGTTCGAATATCCCGTCGCTGAATATACTCACCCTTTCAGCCGTTATAATGTGACGTTCAATCCCACTATTCGTTGGTAAAAAAGTAGCCCAAGAAAAGAGTTGGAAATGGGTGGTGTTGACTAGCTGCCTTCCCTCTAATCTATCACTGCTAAATTAGGGACGGCTAGCGCAGATAGCCCTCGTGTAGTTTTGCGCGAAATTCCAAACAATGAAAGAACAAAACTTCATTTTCAACAAACACCTCTTTACAGTTCTATGTTTATCTTAGTCGTAGAAATGTTAAGGTCCCTTGCAAGTTATTTGCTCACTTCATTTTCTTTGTCAAGAAGATTTGATTTGTTTTTTGCGACAATTTTTCTTCTCCAATGCAAAGTGTAGACGAATTACAACTTTTATGCTTGCTTGAAAATACACCAGGCCACCACCACCATCAAAGATGTATGATAACGATAAATCTCTATAGGTTCAAACTGTCTTTGTCGTTCCGCCGTACAAATAGATCTGACATTTTCAGTGAGATCAATATCTGTATGCCACACCGAACACGACAGCAACATATATTTAACATCTCCAAAGAATTCGCTCATCCCCAGTTGGGATCTCGCTTGCTGCTTTCATAACGTTCTTCAAGTAAACATCTTGTATCACTAAGCCAAGATATTATGATCATTAGAGTATTCTAAAAAATGGTGTGCCAACTTGTGTGCCGATGTATAGATAGGGGAAAAAACTTAATAACTTATCTATATATCTGTCTATAAGATAATGTTTTAGATCAAACAGAAAAACATATTATTACATCATAAGAAGGTCGACAAAATCCACTCAGTCATAGACAATTTAAATGATAAAGGTTACATTTATAAGTTTACGTTCAACACGCACAAATGAACCCTACAAATAGGATTTTAAAAATGTAGCACAAGGTAAAGATTTTATAGCAATTGAATATCAATTTAACCAATCGTGACTATGCAAAAAAAATTGTAACAAAAACATTTTATTTTATCAAAATATGCGTAATCAGTTAAACAGGTTATTTCTCGTCATAAGCTGTATTTTAAGAGGGACACAGGAATGCGCGAGTCGCCCATAACTCACGAATGGTTGGACATAAAACATGTATTCGTAACTTCAAGATACAGAAAATTAATGCTCTTACAGACTTAAATACAAATTGTTACATGTGTTGCTAAGCGTATTAAGAATAAAAATCCCAATGATAATTTCGTTTACCCAGTTGCAGACCTTTAAAAACAATAGTATTTTCGATCCAAACTGGATTGATATTATTATTATTATCTCGCATACAAAAAGGTGGATTACAAATTAATAGGTTTGAAATGACTGCTATAACGGTAACTTGGAGGAATACAGAAAATCAGGGAGAGTTTTAAAGAGAATATTAGTAAATCGAAATAAGAATATGAAAAAAAGACTTGCTGAAAATGCAAAAGAAAATAAGTGAGAATTTCTTTAACTACAACGAGGACAAGCAAAATATTAGGATGGAAGTAAGTAGGGAAAGCTTTTACCTAGCGACCCGTCCACCCGTCTTTTTGATGGGCAAAATCTTTAACAAGATGGCGACAAAACTGGCAAAAAAAATCAATTTCAGTACAAAAAATATGATTGTTTAAAACACAGAAACGGGAAAATATCCGTGTCCTTCTCCATGGCCAGATGGTTAGGGCGCTTGACTTGAGGGTAGCCTTCCAGCCGTGGGGGCGTTATAACGTGAAGGTTAATCCAACTATTCGTTGGTAAATGAGTAGCCCAAGAGTTGGCGATGGGTGGTGATGACTAGCTGCCTTCCCTATAGTCTTTCACTGATAAATTAGGGGCAGATAGCCCTTGCGTAGATTTGCGCGAAATTTAAAACAAACCAAACCTTCACCATATAATAAAGCATTCGGTTCCTGCTGTTCTTTCTTCTTGAACTGTTTACAAGCATTGATGTATATCAATGCATTAACTTTAAGTACTTTAGCTTTTATAGTATCAAACTGTATTCCAGCTACAATTTAATTAAATAGTAATTTCAAAGTCCACCTGAAATCGAACCATATTTACATTCCCCGATTTGTTTCTTTTCACAATAGAGATAATTAACCAAACTGCATGAAACTTCTGGCAAACTTATAAATTGTACTTAATTTTGGCTTCAAAACGTTATATAAATTGGCTTAATATTTCTATAATTTTTAGGTTGTTAAATTTCCAAAATTTTGTTGAGAGAGAGACTGTTTTGAAACTAAAAATAAAATATTTTTATCTACAATTTTAATTTTTGTTATCGTTAAACAATTTGTTTCTAATTAAGCACAAAAACTACACAATGGGCTATCTGTGCTCTGCCAACCGCGGGTATCGAAACCCGGTTTCTAGCGGTGTAAGTCTACAGAAATACCGTTGTGCCACTGGAGGGCAATTTAAACAGAAAGGTCCATTTATATATTTCAAGCCAGTTTCAAAAAAGTTTATAGGTTTTGAACATATTTCTTTTGATACATTATTTCGCCGATTACAAAGGTCACCGCTTCTTGTTATAAATCGTATGAAACGTGGTGAAACAGAAAAAAAGTTATCGGTAACCCTGTAGTCTACCTTTCAAAATGGCGTCACCATTACCTTTGCCAGGCTAGATAACAATAATTTTGTTAACAACAAGCTTGGTCAAGATAACTTATGTCTAACGAATATAGATTTTTTTCATTATATTATAAGTTAATTTACTTATTTACGTTGTTTGAATACGATAAACCTAAAACTATTATCTAATAAATAAGGATTTGAGACATCGGAATATTTTGACATCGCCTACGTATTCACTAAACCTAAGCTTACCTGATATCTTCTCATCGAACAAAGTTTATGAAGCTTTAAAACAAATATATAGGGAGGTGGCTGGAGTGGTTTGAAGAGAACATTTCCCCCATTCTAGCGGTATAAAGGGGCCCTCAAATGCTAGTCAAAATGATAAAAACATGTGCACTGTTATCAAATGTTAAGTATTAGATAATATCACCACATCCCAGGGCTTAAAAAAAAACAGGCAATCCTCCCCCACCCCAACAATAAGAATCTAGAACTGTCTATTCACAGAAGCACGATACCGAATCCATTGGAAAGTTCGCGCCTGCGGTGCTTAATTTCTGCTTCACCTCTTTATAGAAGTGTAGTTATATAAGACTTGATCAAATTTCAACTTTTGCTCCTGAATATGGTGATGTAAGAACACTGAAACATGTAGAGTCTGTTTAGGGCTGGTTCCTATTTTCAATAAAGTATCTATTGTGCAATTATTTTAAAGTTGTACTCCTTTTAACTGTATACATAAGCTGATAAAAGATGCTTTAGAAAGTCACTTAAAGCTTACAGTTTTGTTGAATAGTCAACATAGTTTCTCTGAGGGAAAATCTTGCCTTACTAATCTTTTGCTTTGAAGAGGTTACTGCTTATGATGATGAGTATAAAGTGTAGATTTTCAATATTTAGATTAATTTTCAGAAAGCTTTTGACAAGGTGTCATATAAAAGGATCATTAAAAAATTATCTATGGAATGAGGTATAAAAATTAGCTTAGCTTGTTAGATCAAAGAATGGCTTGGGGGAGAAAGCAAACCATTGTTCTAAATGGAGTTAAGACAAACTGGATTAATGTTACAAGTGGGGTACCTCATGACTCAGTGTTGGAACCTTTGCTCTTATTGATTTACATCAATCACACAGATAAAGGAATGGTCAATAAATTTCTTAAATGTGCTCAAGATATTAAGGTCTTAGGTGTTACTAGCTGTGAGGAGGATGCTGATGTTTTACAAAAGAATTTAGGTGATTTAGTGGATTGGGTAAATAACTGGCAGATGACTTTTAATTATAATACCTGTGGGTATTCATAATTTAAACCATAATTTTGGTGGGAGTCACCACAACATTGTTATGGGAAAAAGGATATTGGTGTTTCCATTGAACAGTCTCTTAAGCCATGCAGCAGTGTACAGTTGCTAGTGGTAGAGTAAATGGGATTTTGAGTTGTATTTACAAAAATATTAAATATAAATCTAAAGACGTTATTATTTCATTGCATATGTCACTGGTTAGGCCTTATTAAATTGAAAGTATAGAGTCTTGGGCTCCTTACCTTCAAAAGGAGAGTGAATTGTTGTAAAAGGTTCAAATGAGGACTATTAAGATGGAAAGATTGTCATACAAAGACATATTAAGATTTCTGAAACTGTTTTCTCATGAAAAAAAAAGAAGAATTCTCTAGAAAGGATCTATCTGATTGAGGTTGTTAACAGAACTGATAGTGTTGTTGCATTTAATGATTTTAGCAGAATTTTACTTTTCTAAGTAGTTGTTGAATGTAGTAAATTTAAGAGTGTTAAATGGAAGGCTGGATTTGAGTTTGCAATGTCTTTACCACATTATATAAAAGAAGCTATGAAGCTAATCTCATACAGTGAAAAGTAAAGCCTAAAAGTTGAATAAAATTAAATAATAAAGAAAAATAATTATTGATTGTTGAAAATGTAGAATCAAGAGGAGGGTAATTTTGGCTCAAAATGTTGTATCAGCATTTTGTGTATTTACCTACAAGTGTCTAGAATATCAATAAAAACTCTTGCTGCTATAGTTTGTGAAAAAAGTGTAAACCAAATGATATTCAGCTCTATTTTAAATGATTTTGACTTAGTTTATGAGAAAGAAAAACTGCTAAGTTACAAACTCATTTCAAAATATGCTGTAGATTAAAGTCAATTGTGTAGATTATGAGTAAAAAACTGACTTTGTGTTGAGAAGAAAAGATTTCTGTATTTCAAAAGAAATATTATTTTAATATTATCTTTATATTAAAAGAAAATTGGATTGAAATTATCCAAAAACAAGATTCATACTATTTTGAAAATATTAGAATACTTAATGTAGCCAAATAGCCAGAAAGTTTTGCCACCAAAATAATCACCCAATTAAAGTATGCCAAGGTGTCTATAAGAGAATTTGTTTGTCAAAAATACTTCTGTTATATTATTTCCTTTATTTACCAAAACAAAATTAATTATCAACACTTGTTGCTAATTGTAATGCTAATGTATCTTTACTCTCGATGAAGAAAAATAATTGCAGAAACTTTATGAAAAACTATGTAGTTGGTGATAATTAGAAATTATTGTTATGCTTCTTATGTGGTTTGAGCATTATATGTTATTTATTGTTAAATAAAAATCCAAACCAAATAACTTTCTCATATGCAGAGATATTTGAATTGTTATGGCAATAAAATATACAATAGAAAACTATAAACTGTTTTGCATGAGAGCATCAATTTCTAGTTCTAATAGATAAATTGCTGATGGCATTTTAATAGAAAGAAATTCCCAAATGAATGGGAGTTAATTTCTCAGAAACAGTCTACATTGATGGAAATATGTTGAAAAGCCATTATGAACAGTTAGGACTATTAGATAAAGAACATGATATACCAATTTTAAAAGTAATAAGGTTCAAAATCATTATAGAAAAGTGCAAAATCCTTAATACTATTTTCTGAAGAAAATATTATATAATGTTCTTTGGACATCATTAGCTCTTTCGTATTTATGCAACATTTATAAGTATTAAGGGAATGACATCACTAATGTTTTTCATTATAGTATCAATAAATAAATTCAGGTTTTTACAAATGTAACCATTAATACAGAAAAGATAAGAAACAAATTATGCTATCATAAAAATTAATAAAACTGGGGATAACGCAAACATGTAGAGTATTATTGGAAAGTTCTTTCTTTTCCTTTTGACGCAATTACTTCAAACAAACTAAAATTTCCTCACTTTTCCAGTTCTGCTTTTAAGTTATTCAAAAATACATCTAGAAACTTGAGTAAAAGCACACAAATTTCTGCAAGTGCAATCACAGTTACACAAATTCAATTGAAAAAAGCAGAAATTATGTATCAGTACCAATTCTGCAAGTGTGCTTTTACATTTTAGCTATTCATGAAGCTAAAAACTATAGCAACAAATGAGCTATTTGCATAGCATTTGATTTTGACCTATTATATATTTATGTGTGCAACATTATCATGATCTAATATAAAGGAACTAATATAATAATCATCATGGAAATCATAACTAATTGGCAAAATAAGTGAACATTCCTGTCTTTGGCAGAGTATCAGTAACAAATGATTTCTAAGTACATCTATGTCCCAGATGTTTTTTTTTTCAGAAACATAAGTGTTTGGAAATTAGTAATCCTATAAAAGTTAATTTAACTGGTATAATATATTGCTGGACCTATTATAAGTTAGCTTCTTTTAGTTTACAAATACTATAAATATGACAAGTATACATTTGTCAGACAAGTGCTACTATAAGAAAACAATGAAAACTTTTGTGCTACCTAATGACAGTAGATATATATATATATAACCTTTTGTATCAAATATTGCTGTCAAATCCTGACTGATAAACAACTAACTATCTCACTATTTAAGCTCAAACATTAACAATTAACAAACCCTCCCCAACTGTACACATATTGTGGAAATGAATAATAAAAGAATCTATATATAACACATATTCATCTTACCTCTGGCAGATAATTTCTTTGTGTTGATAATCTTTGCAGCAAATTCTAATAGAGTTATATTCTGAACACATCTTCTCACAATTGAAAAAGCACCCCTGAAAAGTTTTTTAAATATTCATAAATCATATACTGAAAGTGGAATACATTGATAAAAAAAGAATTACATCAGGATGGATGCTTCATCAAAATAATTTCGAATAAATTACAATTTATTTCAACAAATGATTAAAAATTAACAATGCTTAAAATTACAAAAATCTTTAAAATTATTTTACATCAGAAGTTAAATTTTTTGAAAGAGTACTGCACAAAAAAATGACATTCTTGCTAACTAACCCTAAACAGCCAGGGAAGCAATTAACATCTAAAAATATAGCTTTATAGATACAAGTAAACTTTTTGCCAAATCAGTAGACATACTGAACCAAACACAGCTAGCTGCATGAACTCAGGAGCCATAAATGTTGCTAAACCAATAACAGCTCTAAATAAAGAAGTAGACTTTCTAGACTTCTACCAGCTACATCAACTGCTGGTCTTAAGCATAAAAAAAGACAAGTGTTATATTAGGACCTTGTGTTATTTCAATAAAACTATAAAAAAAATGTTTTTTTATTATTATGGTTTTTTTTTGTTTTTTTTTATTTGCTATCACAGTTATTTAAATCTTGTAAAATAACATGTAGTTGGATACCTTATATGACCCCTCAAATTTAATCAGTTTCTTTAATGAGGGCAAACTCACTTAAATCCCTTTCTAGCATGCAACCTATTACTAGACCCTGTTACCTGATAATCCTGTTACTTAGAGCTAAGACTTGCCAAGACCAGCAGAAAACATGGAACTCTGGTTCAGCAAACCTAGATCTACTAGAACAACAACAACTATAATTATGCAAACTTGGAATTTAATTACACCAATTACTTCAATATCACACCATGAGGAGTTGAATCAGTATTATTTCTTTCTTCAAATGAAGGCTCCTGTAGATATTTTATCATTGCATGACAAATTATCATACCATTACACTTATTACATTCACAGAAATTATTTATGTTAATAAGACTATAAAATTTCCTACTTGAATTTTGTGCAATCATCTTATCTAAGCTAAAGCTACAGAGCATGATGTAACTCAACAGTCACATGATGTACACTGTTCAAGGTGTTTGTTGATTGATTATCATAACTATTGTAAACACGTGACACCTAAATATGCTGAGCTAAGGTATGTAAATATGGTGTGTCTAGTATAGTGATTGTCTTTGTTGCTACTCAACATGTGTATTGTCACTTGTCTAGTGTTAACGAATTTTGTTAATGAATGGTTCCCAGGAATCTGCGCTGTGCCTTTATTAAGCTAGTAGAAGGTACTGTCAAACACCTACTTGCCACATTACAGAACAAGATTGTCACAACATCAACATGTATGTATGTATACATAAATGAAAGTCAAGCAAGCCTGTACCCAATACGTCAACAACAACTGCTACACATATACAAACTTTGTAACTAGCAGTCCAATAAAACGTATAGAAATTAAATTGACATATACGTACTACATCAATAATAGCTACAAGTATACAAGCTTGTAAACTTGTAGACCAATTGGATCAGTTATAGATACATGAAACAAGGTGTCAGTAGACCTAAAGTAACTAAATTAATAGCATATACATGTATATAAATCTGGAAGTCACTGGTAGCAAATAAACCAACACAATTAATAATAAATACATGAACTTAGGTGTCAGTGGACCTATTACTTCAGTAATAGCTATATATAAATGAGTTCAAGTACCAATAAACTGGCTGTACCAGTGACAGCTAAATATATACGAACTAAAATGCCAATAGATCAAATTGACTAATCACAAATACATGAACTAAATTTAACTTTTTTCAAACATACATAATATATGCAAATAAAACAGCAATTTTTCTCAAATAAGACATTTACCCAATCTCAAAATTACCAACACATCCTCACTTATTATGTCTTGTACAAATAATCCCAACCATTTTATGTAACATACACATCGACACTGTAATCAATTTCCTGCAAAACATTTTCTGTTTTAATTACATTTTTCTGTTGTTTAGCTATAATGAATAAAGATAGGTAAGTTATTAATAATATCACACCCTTAGATGTTAAGTTAGCATGCAGCTGTCATGATGAATAAATAATGAAATTTATATGTGGCCCCAAAAAATATAAAACAAAAGATACTTAATTATATACATTTACACTAAAGCAACTGATTAGCTCATTTTCCAACTCATTGAAACTAAACCACATTAAATACATGAAATTATAACTTCTTAGATTACTTTAATATTTAAAAAAATGTGTGTGTGTGTGTGTGTGTGTGTGTGTGTGTGTGTGTGTGT
>NW_013665700.1:476253-484086 GCF_000517525.1 Limulus polyphemus | reverse complement strand
AACACATAATACATATAATATACTTACTAGTATACTTAATATTAAAATAGTGTGTGTGTGTGTGTGTGTGTGTGTGTGTGTGTGTGTGTGTGTGTGTGTGTGTGTTTTCCAAAAAGCTATAAAATTTATTGAGTTAAAATGTGTAACACTACCAAAGTGAAAAGACAAAATAATCACCAAGGGTAAAAATATTTTTAAAATATAAATGTGCAGCGACTGAAACATGCCACAGCTTATAGCTTTTGAAAAATACATGTAGAATGCTAAAGTTTCAAACTTTGTTTATATATGCATCACTATGGAAGGAGGATGTACAGTCAGATTAAATATAGGTATTTAAAAAAAACAACTAAACTTGTATTTCTTTTCATGAGGAATTCTAAGTTATAGTTGTATGTAAGGGAGGATTGTTCAAAATAAAATGTGTTAAAAGAAATTTTTTTACATGTGTCTTACCTACTATAGGTTAAGGTCTATAACGAAATATAGTTATGAACAGTTGGTATGTTACAATGTAATTATAGAGATATATTTCTTCAGTCTGCATGAAAATTTTGGAGGTTTATAAGATATTCACTTATATTTTCAAAGAGATAAGTTGCAAATAACAGCCAAAAACAATTTAGTAATGATATTACCTAATATCTAACTTCACATTCTTTGTTACACAGTCCTCATTCTGATCAATAGCAAGTAGTTTGACTAACTTGTAATGGAACACTGCAACTAACAGTTACGCATAACTAGATGAAATCCATAAGTAAATGGTCAAGAAATAAAACTAATTAGTACTATTAAGATCCTTTACAGGTATACATATGACTACATAACTGAAGTGGTATAATACAGAGATAATAAACATTTGGGTATAACATACCTGAGATAAGTGACATTACAACTTAACATAAGTTGTCAATATATTTGAATAAACTTTATACATTTGTTAATATTTTTTCTTTTAAGATAATAAAAGCATTTTAAATAAGTTATATAACTTTGAAAAGTTTCCTTTTCTTCTTTACTAACTACTTGACATGACATGTGAAACTAATAAATACTACAGTTTTAGTGTAATCTAATATAATGGCCTATTATAGTATTAATATGGTCTATCACTTCCAAACCCTAGAAAAAGGGTAATAATTTTATGTTCCAAAGCACAACTATCTGTTGAATTAGAAATTTGTTTTGTAAGACAAATAATTTCAAAAGTTTAGGTCATGAAATATGTTTAAATAGCTGTGAACATGAAAATTTTGTAGTTCCTCACTGACACTATGCTGTAATATATCATTATATTAAATAAATGGCACATATGACAATGACATTAACTTTTCTGAAGCTAAAATATAGCTGAATATATTGAAACCTAACTCAGCTTTTTGAGAGAGACTACTTAGATATGTTACAAAATAGTAATAAAAAATACTATGCAAAAGAATCATTGGTTAAATCAACCCTCTTGTCAAAGCCTAGCAGATAATTACTTTTATTTATATATCTTCATTAGCAGGTAAAAAAAAACCTTTCCCACTAATGTATATAAATAGTAAAGAAAAAAGTTCATGTTAATATTTTTCTTCAACAAGTAAAACATATTTTCTATGCTTAACCTTCTAAACTACAACAAAAAGTTAAGTTTTCAAAGAACACTATTTTAGTTTATTTTTCCTGTATAACTTAATAGAGATGCTGGAAATACAATTTTGCAGGGAAAACTAGGCTTACATCCTGTATGATTTGATAAATTTCTTTCTTCCTTAGATCAACCATAGATAAACTAATATATATGTAGTTATAATCTAAATAAAAATTGTGACACAAGTAACATATACAAAACTTCAGAATACTTTGTTTATTAGCTTTAATAAGTACGACCTAACAAATCTTGAGTTAGTCATGAATTAGAATTTAAAAACAAGTTTTCACATAACTCTTCATATATCACCAAATGTTTCAAAATATCATTTTTTTATACCATGTTCACAAACATTTTCTTTGAGTTATAGAAAAAAAAACAAATCTACAAAATTTAGTACACCATGTCAACCATCTAGACTCTAGAGCTTCATATCAGCCACTTTATTTACACACAAAATCCAAAAGTCTAGACAAAAAATAAATAAATAAATATTTGCTTGCAAATTTTATATAAATATATATAATCATTCCATTCAAAGCCAACATTTCCTATAACACAATTTACCATGGCTATTAAATTTTACTTAACATTTGAAACAATTGTAACTATTAACTGTCATTGAAAATTAAAACCTTCATGGAATCCAAACAACCAGAATTATAAATATGTGATACCACCAAATTAATGACATTTTTGAACAAAAATTATATTCAAAGTCCTACATGGGCAAATTGTGTTTAATAAATACTTAAGCCCTCCAATAATGTTACACTGTTTAAGATCCCCCAATTTGATGATGTTTATAAGTTCAATCAAAATCCATCTATCCAATCTTCAAATATCATGTCCAAATATTGGACTAAATTTTCTGTGTACAGGTATACATTTGACCTTGACCATTGATTGTCAAAAGTTAATCAGGTGTATAAAACTTTGTATGTAGTACCTGTTGCATAACATTAGTTAATATTCATTCATCCTATATTAAAATACCATGTCCATAAGTTTGGGGAAATTTTTCTATGTACCAGTGACATTTTGACCTTGCCCATTAGCCCATAATTTTCAAAAGTTAATTAGATCTAGAAACTTGTATAGAATACCAGTTATACAAGTTTGGTCAAAGTCCATCCATCCACTTTTGAGATATTCCATCCACAAAATTGGAAAAGATGGAAAGGGGAAAACCAATAAGCCCCATTACTTTGAACACTTCACTTCATACCATAATCTCCTAAGCTAATAATACATGTTGCTGCATTACTAACATTTGTTACTTCCCAAACATTAAACAACAGATACATATTCTCACCAACAGTTTAACTGACTCTATGAATACATATATGATAGCCATCCAAATAATTCCCTGTAACAGACAATCTCAACTGCCCTAAAGTGCATACGAAGTGAACCATTACATTATTTCAATGAACTCCTCAAATCTGTAGTTTCTTCAGATATTTTGCAATAAGAAGGGTGACTAGAATTAAATACAATATTTGAAGTGTCATCATATATTATCTTGATACAAGTTTTATACCATTAAATTAGAAACAAAAATATACCTATGTACTATTGTATGCATTAGGATAATAATAATAATAATAAGATGCATGTTTGAGTCTGTGTTTGGCTTAAGTGTTTAGTAAAAATTAAGTGTCATGTAAATACTACTTAAGCAACAGTAACTGAGTTTATCTTTAAAAATAGCATAAGGAGTATAATTTTTCTCAGATATTAAAGTTTTTGTATTTTTCTTAAGTGAAAAGAAAGTTTCATTTTTGGTATAGTTATATTTTCTTTTGTAATAGAAATAATAAGATGCGTTTTTTACTTCACCGAATCAAGTCATATTTTCGAAACCTATCTGTGGACACTAATAAACAAGTTAAATGAGGACATTTTTATTGAATGTACAGTTTGTTAAGTTCAAATTATCTTAATATCATCATCTTTATTTTCATTGATGCAAACTTTTATTTAATTGTAAAACTTATTTCAGCCAATTAAAAGTAAATTTACAATAATGGTAACAGCAGAGCACTTAATCCTTATAACTAATTAACTATACATTTTGAATTAAGTATACATAATGATAAAATAAAAAGTGTTTACTGAAAATCCACAGAAATAGTGTATTTAAAATATATGTGGTGTACAGTTTCTTTCTACTTTCATAGAAGGCATATAAAACTGGTCGTCTTATATAAGCTATGTTATTATGAATTCAGTAGTTAGATACTGAACAATATGCTAGTTCTATATATGCATCTATTGGATATGTTATGAAACTGAAAGATATTATGGTACAATCTTCAGCATAATCATACTGTTATTTAACTCAAAAAGCTTTTTGTTTTTAAACCAGCATTTTTTTTTATTTTTTTTTATTAAATTTGAAGATTTATGAAAATTTCATTTTTACCTCAGCAGAGAGAGAGAAGTGACAGCTCAATGTTATAGTATGATTACTAACACCAAACTTATGATATGATAGTTTTTGTTGTTGTTTTTTTAGAATGTGTTATTGCTTGTCATTTCCATAAATTATCTAATAAAATTGTAGCCAATTTAGATATAGTGTTAAATTTTATATATGTCAAGATGAATCATTTTATTTTTAAATAATTTATGTAAAAATTGGTTTTGTTATTAAAACATAAAGGAATAAAAATGTGAAATACATTTTATTACACTTTTTAGATTAAAAATAGTTAAAATACAGTAAACAGTGATAATACCTACAGATATACGTGTGTTACATTGCTTAAAATTTTCAAAAGCATAATTGTGAATTCTTTAAAAATATGTTGAAATTAATATTATTTTACATATCAAGCCTTAGAATATGCTTGAAATATGTTGCTTAGTTATCTTCCATTAGTGTAATACAAGTAAATTTTTTCTAGTTTTAATTTATTCAGTGGCAAATGTAAGAAGTGATCTCTCAATGTCCCAGATCACCCTCTAATTTACTGTGAACAGTACTGTGAAAGTTTTCCAACCATCCCACATGATCAAGTACTGTGATCTGCTATACTCCCCTCCATGATATTGGTGTTTTAGAGCATACCAGTATTTTTTATTTAAGTTATTCTCTAAAAATTGTACTTTCAATAGAGAGTTCAACTTGCTTTTGGGACCATGCTTAAAACAATTTCTGAATGTGCCATTGTTATTGTAGGGTTCTCCTGAAACAAAAGTTATGGACTACCATTTGACACACCACCAGTACCAGAGGTGTACAATGGCTAGTAATTTTCACAACTTTGTGAAATTATTCATCGAGAATTCCAAGTAAGTGCAACAGATGTCAAAATATATAAAACATTGCAAGTCAGGTATTTTCTACTTTACACAAACACCTTATATTGAGTTTTACAAGATAATAATTGATTTGCCTAGTATCAAAAGATACAATTAAAGCTCTACAAAGCCATATAAATTAATTAATCTTGGCACTTTTTTAGCTTGCACACCAATAATTCTTTAAGGTTTTTTCTTGAAGATTTGAAAGCCTGTGTACAAAATCTCTACTAAACTGAACACTTTGGCATCATGGTATTTAGATACATGTATCATTTCTCCTTTTGTATTTCAATAACAACAGTAATTTTACTATTAAAAATATGCTTTCATATTGTTATTTTAAAATATGCTATTTATACTTACCCATTTAGCCTCTAAAAGTAATACTACTAATTGTAATAAGGAGGCTGACAGTCACATCACTAGTGACCTAGTGTAGGCAGTAGTAAGCTTAATTTAATACCATGCAAATATGAATGTATTATTTAAGAAAATGCTATTACTTACACTTTACTCTCTTCTGTAATAGCTTTAATAACAATTCTATGCATTTATTATTAGATGTAATAAAATTTGTTTTTTTAACTCTGAACATGAAAAGCTGCGCTACAATTTTCGAAACAGGCGTATCATGTGTAGGAGCTTAGCCAAAACTGTACTATTAGTATTACAAACAAATATATTTTTGCGAGTCAGTAATAAATATTTATTTGTATCTAAGATTCCCTTTAAGGCAGGTATATTATACAATAATTTTTAAAGAATAATCCTTAAAATACACGAAATGCGTATTACTTACTTTCCTAGTTCTTCTTTAACTTCGTAATTATCGCTAAATCTCGTACAAGTTGTTGCAGCGCTCATATTGATTCTACACGAGTGAGAGAGGGATGAAGATCCGTTCATGCAGACTACCGTACTTCTCATGAACCCTTCGTAGCGTTCTCCTAGATATCTTGCTGCGCGCGCACTTGAACGTCTCATGCACCATTACATGCGGGCTTTTATATACTTTACATGGCATTCTACTGCTGTTGCACGGGTTCAGTAATAAAGCATTCGCCGCATGTTAACTTAAAGTTAACGCCAACTTTGACGACTAATTTTTGCTTAACTAAAAATATTTATAAAAACATGAGATTTATTAAACATAGGACATTATGAGAAAAAATTACTTCTATCACACTCTTAATTGCAGTTGTTTCTATTTTCACGAATGACTTACAAAACATTTTATAGTATAAAGGAGTTGAAACCAGCAAGTTGACGAAATTTTACTATTATTTGCATTATTGTATAAATAAAACTCAGGAAACACAATTTTAGAGTGAAAATGGTTCAGTCAGCTTTTGTGAAAATAAATGCCAGAAAATACAAAAAAAAACAATATTGATACTTCATTATTTAATTTCTGTAGTGCATATTGGAGTTACAGTTTGTGTTTAAATGTAACGCTCCTGAATAAGTTGTAAAGCGAAATGTTGAGTGTCAAATTAAAGAAGAAAAACAAGAAATCTGTTGTTATAAAGTCGTGTAGTAATATAGTATTAAAATAGTGATACAAACAACACAAAACGAAACGCTTTTTTTTCTTGGCCATTGGAATTTATTTTTATACTTTCAATCTGCATTCCTGTACACTGCAATTTATCCATGCTTTTACAGCCAAAATTATATAATTACGTGAAAGTTAATGTAGTTTAATCTGTTAAATATTCTTTGCTTAAATAAATTGGGCGAAACTGTTGAAAAGGAAATGACAAAACACACACACACATTAATTTAGGAATTATTTGTTCTTCTTACATGTAACTTGCACATCTATTGCAGTTAGCCAATTATAAGGCTTTTCTAGGTGAATATTTGTGGAGTAGCGAATTGATTCATAACAAACAGATATTACCAGAGGAAAACTGTTAAACTACTCCCAAAGGCTCTGATACTTGAAGGTTTTTTTTCTCTCTCTGAAGCTATCTCATAAGTTCTAAAACTTTTTAATTATGCATTTTAAATCTCGTAGTTTTAACCAGAAACCATTAAAAATACAAAATTCAAACTATACTATTGAAGTGGTTGAATGGTTCCCAACATTTTCTATGCTGACATGGCCCGGCATGGCCAGGTGGTTAGTGCGCTCGACTCGCAAACTTTGGGTCACGGGTTCGAATCCCCGTCGCACCATACATGCTCGCCTTTTCAGCCGTGGGGCCGTTATAATGTGACGGTCAATCCCACTATTCGTTGGTAAAAGAGTAGCCCAAGTGTTGACGGTGGGTGGTGATGACTAGCTGCCTCCCTCTAGTCTTACACTGCTAAATTAGGGACGGCTAGCGCAGATAGTCTTCATGTAGCTTTGCGCGAAATTCATAACAATAACAATTTCAAGGCTGTTTTAAATATTCCGCTCTCCCCTTTCAGCGAGGTCACTAGATGCCGTTCTTCAGAATACTACTTATAAACAAACCTAATCCTATATCAATTATACTCAGCTTTTGCATTTCATTGAACCCTTAGGGAGGCGTAGGTCGAAATATTAGTATGTTGAAATATTACTTTTTCTGAAGTTGCAAGTCGTTTCTATTTTATCATATATATATATATATATACTTTTGTTTCTTTAGACGCAAAAACTTTTGTTTGTTTGTAATTTAGCACAAAACTACACAATGGGCTATCTGTGCTCTGCCCACCATGGGTATCGAAACCCGGATTCTAACATTGTAAGTCCGCATACATATTGTTGTGCCACTGGGGGGGGGGGGTCGCAAGAACTTGTAATAGGGATACTTCTAAATGAAAATATACATAGTTATATGTTTATAATTTCAGCTTAAATATGAGATTCAGATTTCAAAATAAAAAAGGACATTTAACCAAAAAGT
>NW_013665700.1:467940-475347 GCF_000517525.1 Limulus polyphemus | reverse complement strand
TGCGTTCATGCTATTGTAACATAACTTATTTAATGCTTTTTGGTGCGTTCATGCTATTGTAACATAACTTATTTAATGCTTTTTAGTTATTATTTATTTTCTGTTAACGTATATTATCCATAATTACCATTTTTATTATTTGAATCCAAAGTCGACGGAGTTAGTATAGCTTAGAGAAGGTGATTTTAAATACTAATTGAAGAAACTGTATATTAAATCTATATATAACTCATAAAGCACTCGTCAAAAATTCTTTAAAACATGCGACTGATAGTGCATTCGTTTTACTGTTATAAAAACATAGTTCAAACTATCCTGTAAAGAATATAATGAATGTATTTTAGTCTTTATAACATTATTTTAGGACTAATATCTTTAATTACATAAGCGTATTGAAGCATAAATATGTGTTTTCCCAGATCTAAGCTTTATGAAATGTATATTTTATCCAATATTAAAAAGTAATCAGTAAATTATTCGTTCATTTATTTTCAGTGACTCAGCAGTAAGAGTGAGGGCTTATAACGCTAAAATTCAGGGTCCTATCTCCATGGCTTGCATAACAACAATAACCTACTGTATAGTTTTCCTTTTAATAATAAAACAACCAAACAGTTTTGTTCATTGAAGCATACTTTTGGAATTGTTTTTATATCGTCTGAGACAAACCCAATGTTAATAATTTGTTTATTTTAAACATCCAGTCTACGAGTCATGGAAACACGTTCGTTGGGTTGATTCCCCACCACTATCACCAAAAAAGAAAAAAAAAAACGCTTTTACCCCCTGTTGTTAATTATGAACAGACAGAGGTTTGAACATCCTATAATATTTGGAATCTGAATTGCCCATCAGCGTGGGTGAGTTCGCACTAGTTTCCAGGTTAGAAGGGAGTGAGACTCACAACCGCAATCCAAAATCTTACACAACCCACGGTAGTGGAAGCATATGTTGCGCCTTACAAGATCTGGTTCCTCGGCTCTTTCGTAGAGGTTCTGTCGACAGAAATGGCGAGGAAGACTCAGCAAAGTTTACTTACCGCTGTAAGGTGGCTAGGAGCGTACTTGCCTGAGCGTGAACACTTCTAATATCCTGCGCAAGAGGAACACATTCTGTCCAATCCCATAAACTCCATATCATCGTGGTTGAACAACACAGTCCGGCCAACCCCATAAACTCCATATGATCGTGGTCGAACAACACATTCCAATCAATCCCATAAACTCCATATCATCGTGGGCGAACAACACATTCCAGTCAATCCCATAAACTATATGTCATTGTGGTCGAACAACACAGTCCAGCCAACCCCATAAACTCCATATCATCGTGTTCGAACAACACAGTCTGGCCAACCCCATAAACTCCATATGATCGTGGTCGAACAACACATTCCAATCAATCCCATAAACTCCATATCATCGTGGTTGAACAACACAGTCCGGCCAACGACATAAACGCCATATGATCGTGGTCGAACAACACATTCCAATCAATCCCATAAACTCCATATCATCGTGGTCGAACAACACATTCCAGTCAATCCCATAAACTCCATATCATCGTGGTCGAACAACACATTCCAGTCAATCCCATAAACTCCATATCATCGTGGTCGAACAACACAGTCCCTGGGGTTGACCAGAATGTGTTGTTCGACCACGATGATATGGAGTTTATGGGATTGACTGGAATGTGTTGTTCGACCACGATGATATGGAGTTTATGGGGTTGCCGGACTGTGTTGTTCGACCACAATGACATGGAGTTTATGGGGTTGCCCTTCATATCATCATGGTTGAACAACACAGTCCGGCCAAACCCATAAACTCCACATAATCGTGGTCGAACACTATTGTAGGAAAAGCTTTTTTAGCAGTAAAATATTTTTTTAGGTTAACAAATTGAGCTCTCTACCGAAGTACTTTTGTATTGCTCTAAATTAAATACTGGAAACCATGGCAACTCTCCTTAGCCAATCCCATTCCTCGAATTTTGTTTTATTGACTCGCAGACTGGATGTTAAGTGGGACCATATTTATAACGCATTTTTTGTTTGCTTTTAAACTGAGAAAACTTTTAGAAGTAATATGTGAAACACATATCAATTGCGCCTTTCGTGAGAAGATATATCAAAAATCATCCTAATTCCAGCGAGAGTAATCGTTTTCAGTAAAATGTACGTGCTGTTTTCTCAAGCAGTTTCAAACGACCACAGAATATTCGTAAACGTTTCTGTAATACCCGTACTTTAGTTCTTATTGCGTGTAACAGTCCAACTCGTAGAGTGCTTTACTATTTATTTGTGATTGTTGTGTATAAGTTCGAATATGACTTTTGTATTCGTTATATATCTTTTACTGTCAAAATAGTGTTTATTAACCCACGCAAAATTTACCAAGCTCTGTGGAGTTCTACTGTATGGCCTAGTTTGTTTTGTTGTTTTTGTCTTTAGCGCCTCTTTTAGCAGAAACTACCCACTAACATTTTGTTTCCAAAGCTTTGATACCATTATAGACAGACTTAGTGTTTATCTAATAGATGGTATTGAATGATCGTTTAGGTTCTCAGCAAAACAACAAAATCTAAAGCTCATAGTTAAGAAAATTGATTATTTGGTATATTCGTGAAAACTGAGTTACCTTTTGAACAATGGGATACTTAATAACGCTACATCTCCGAATAACTGAGGTATGATGTTAAATGAAAAAAATGAGACTGGACACAAAGTAAAATATAAAACGAGTAATATTTATTACAACACTAAACACAAACATGATTTATTTACTTGATTGTACATACAAGGGACGGTTACTTTTACTAGACTCACTCAACTGCTCCTTCAAGATCTTCTCTTAAACTGACTAATTCCAATATCCATTAACTGGCACGAAACAAATGGCTACAACTACCCACATTCTAGTCATTCTTATTTCATCATAGGTGGGGCTGTAACCATCAGATATCACCTGAATGACCACTGAAGAACACTGCTGTCGCCGACTGTGCATAAATGCAGCTTTGCAGCAATATCCTTGGGTAGAATAGATAATATCCATTTAAGAACAAATGAACAAATACAGCAAGAATGAAATCAGCTTAAAGGCTTTATCGACCACATATTATATGAAAACAATAATACGCGCATATAGAGAAAAAAATAATAAATTCAAATTAAATACTATAATGTTACAAGAAGAGAGAGAAATACATAATATGTCCATGTACCCTACTTCCTGTCTTCTCTACTTCAAGATTCTCTTCAAACCGAAAAGCCAAATATACTTTAGATTCGTGTCTGGTCGAAGAGAGTTTGCTAACTTTCTTTTGCTCCTGAAAACATTTACTCTTAAGATAGAAGTAAAACCTTTGAACGAAGAAAATACAAGTGACAAAAATACTTTTTAACATAGAAATACAGCGCAGATAAAAACCTTTAACAAATAAATAATAAATACAAAATAAAATTATACCTTTTAACGTTGATACCAGAACACACCTTAACATAAAACGTTAACTATGAAAATGATCTCGTTTTCATAATAACATAAACCCTTTAACATAGAAACATAGCATTTCAATAGTTTAAGAACTATCAAACAAGGATATAGTTCGGTAATAAAAAAAGCCTTTAAAAATACAGTAGTTCCATCCACAAAAAAAATTAAATGACAGATATTTAGTTCATCATTATTACTTCATAAAATATAAAATTTTAAAATGAAAATCATAATCTAAACAAAATATAATGCAATAAAATAATACAAAATCATAATTGTCAAATTATCATACAGGATATTTAAACAAAAATAAAAATCATAGCTCAATGATTATCAAATACAATTATTGTTAATAGGCGATTTAGATCAGCCCTATTAAACAATGTAGAATTTATAATAATTTAAAAGTATCTACTTTCGATTCTGGTCAGTCATCCATAGTCATAAACGGATAATGACTATGGATGACTGACCGGAAGCGAAAGTAGACGCATTAAATGATTATATATATATATATATATGCATATAAAAAAACATTAGAATATAGGCCCTTTGATTACGATATACCTGAAAAGTTGAATAATATATAAAACAACAAAAACTCTTTAACATTGATATTGGTAATGAAAATTAGAACTTTTATTAAGAATGACGGAATCAAAGTCCATTAAAATAAAACCATTCACAAAAATTAAAAGCAAAACAATGCTGAACCTTTTCATATAGACCAACATCAGTATGCTTAGATTACAATAACAACTATTTACGTCAATCCTTTTATAACACACATATATATATACCCATAAAATAATAGTACTTAATACAACATACTAAGTGATTAAAATGCAGATTAAATCTGTAAAGATGAATCATAAAATGTTTGTTTTAGAGTAAAACCACGTAGGGTTATCTGCTGTGTCCACCACAGAAAATCAAACCTCGGACTTTAGCGTTGTAAGTCTGTAGACTTACCGCTGTCATACTGGGGGACAAAAAGAAGAGAGCCTTTAATATAGGTAGTTAAATAGGACAAAATTAAAATTTAAAAAAGGCATGGTGACACATACACATACCAATATAAACGTGCAATACGTTTAAATTAACTGAAATAAAAATGTACAAAATATACACACTCACCCAGGGCAACTGTGAGGCCTGACCTATCTTGTTCTTATTTTAACACTGATTGCAAATTCTCTAATGTGGTACCCTTCAATGGTGGTTTGACTGCTGTGATTGAGCAGGCTTCGTGATTCATTTCCCTGGTGTTCTGGAAGTCTAAGAAGTCAAGGCCCCTTCATTCACCTGCCAAGCCCTTCATGATGTTGCTGCTGCTAGTGTTACTGTCAATATCGAAGTTTTCACTGCTGTCTCATTTTGAGGGCTACTATTTCTCCCTTTGGAGGCTGGATCCTCCACTGTTGTGGTAGTAGTTGTTGGTTGAGTATTGATAGATGCCTTGACCCAGCTTTCTTTGTGTTTGGCCATCCCTTAAAATGACTTCAACTCTAAGAAAGTCCTCTTGGGCTTTGGGATGTAATGTTCCTACTAGAGGTGGGCACACATCTGATTATGTCTTCTTGCCATCGTTAAACTCTTTTCAATGGGACACTTCAGGAGAGGCTCCTGATGATGAGACATCCACCTTGCTTCCTATTTTACTGTAGAAGTTGCTTCATATACTACTTATAATTACAGCTACTCATAAACATTTTGATTTGATCCAATCAAAATATCCTGCACTACTCTTACCGAAAAACAATAAAAAACAATAAAACTATATTTTCTCTCAGACATAGCGCCAGTCTCTTTGTTACTCTTATCCTTACATGTTGAATATTTCAAGTAAATATTTCAGATTAAAATCTGCACTCTATCTTCACATAATACCTCACAAGTTAGAATTTACGGTTAACCTCATACAGTAAGGTCTTAATGTTCAGATCAAATCTTTTATTTCCATCCATATGCAGCTTAATAACTTTGTTCATTACGTAATTGATTCATTCTTGTTATACAGCACTATTGATTGACTTCACGTATTGTTCCAACACAGATGTGGGATTACCCATATGTATTTATTTAGACGTGTATATTGCAATATATTTATATCTACACTACATATTCTTACAGACACTAATAACTTACATAAGATTGCCTTTTTCCTCCACTCAAATTACTTTGTAAACATTTTGGGAAACTTTCTAAAGCTATTGCTCAGTAGCTGTGGTCTAGTAAAGTGCTGCCACCCATGAACTGTTAAACTCTCGCATTTGCTTCTCAGGCATCATAAGATAAACATTAACTGACAGAATTGAGTCAGTGTAAGATTTTTTAGCTAAATTTTTCTTAGGTCATGGCTAGTATTGATGCTGCTCTATTTCATATATCACCATATACTTTGATAAAACACAACTTCCTCACTGCACTGGAGAAGTTATATGCCTTTCAGTGTAGCAGAAACGATCTGGTGAGGACAATGCAGTATTTTGTGTATAAATCCTGCCACTTGGGTGAGTGATTCTTGCAAAACATCTCTAGAACTTTGCTTTCTAAAAAACACCTTCTAGCTCAGAATGTAAAAGCTGAAAGCCCTTTCATCTGAGTAATTGAACTCCTAGCTATCATTTCCAGTTGTACAAACTGTTGATTCACTATGCATTACATCTACTGGCAGCTGCCATTTTAGCTTCTTGGTAATCAAATGGAAATTATATTGTGTATTCATGGCAGAGTGAACATTATTTAATAGCTTGGAAATAAAAGGGTACCACTTGCTTTCAGTCAGTGATCCTACAATCCTTATTGGCTGAAGGTTATTCTTCTTTGTAACTCAATCTCGTTGAGAAAAATGCAATTTTCTTAACAATGAATGTTTTTAAACTTCTCCCACAAAAGTAGGGGTAAAAGGCAGTACACACTTTAGCAGATGCAACAAATTCCACAACGATATTCTATGGTAAGAGCAACAGAGTTTTGTCCTTCCGATGCACTCTGTGGTATATTCAAATAAAACTGAGTTAACTTTCGAGTAATGAGATAGGTCTACTTAATAACAGGAGATTCGACCAAGATACTGCAAGATGAACAATCTTTATTACGACATTAAACATAAACAGAATGTGTGCATTTACTTTTAAATACACGGAACTGTCGCTTTCACTGGACCCTATTAACTGTTTCTCCTTCAAGATCCTGTTACAGCCTATCTAAATCAAACTTTGTTAGTTAGCAAGAAACATCACATTTACCCAGTGTGGCTAGCGCTAACCACGTTACTGGTAATTCTCATTACAAGACAGATGAGGCCATAACCTCTAGGTACTAATTGAAAGATCATTGAAGAACACTGCTGTCAACGACATTACACAACGATATTCCTATATCCGGGCAGAACAAGTATAATCTACTCGTGAACAAAGGAACAAGGGCAGCTAGAAGGAAATCATATTAACAGCTTTCCTGACCAAATGTTATGTGAAACCCGTAGATATAAAGAACAAATAATAAATACTATAACATTAGAAGAAGATAAAAACGCTTGGTATGTTCAAAGACCACAATTATATGAAAGAACAATGTTCCTCTTAATTCATTAACCCATTTCTACTGTATAAATATAATGAAACAGGAAGTGCTAAGACTAATGAACGTAATTATTAACATCAAATTGTTTTTGTTTTCTAATTTATTATCGGTGATAATAAAGATTGTTTGTTTGTTTGTTTTGAATTTCGCGCAAAGCTACACGAGGGCTATCTGCGCTAGCCGTCCCTAATTTAGCAGTGTAAGGCTAGAGGGAAGGCAGCTAGTCATCACCAACCACCGCCAACTGTTGGGCTACTCTTTTACCAACGAATAGTGGGATTGACCGAAATATTATAACGCCCCCACGGCTGAAAGGGCG
>NW_013665700.1:459852-467307 GCF_000517525.1 Limulus polyphemus | reverse complement strand
CAAACAAACAATCCTTAGAGTATGCGTTTCTGGTGGCTAGATAAGAATACTAAAGCTATGTTATAAAATGTCATTCAGCATAAAACTCTTTCGCATACGACTCACATGATATTCTGTAACATGTTTTATAGCTGCTTTGTTTACAGATAGCTGTCGATATCTTGATATTATGTGATATTTTCTTTGCTAAATATATTCGGAATAGTTATGCTTCATTTTTCCATTTTATATCTGACTTATCTTTTCTAGTAATTTTAAGATACAACCTATGTGAATATAGACATTTAATTTGGAATTTTGTTTTTATCTTTTTCGAAAAAACCATACAGCAAAATCTAGAGAATACACTACTTTGTGCGCGCCATCTGTTGAGAAGTACTATCGACATAATTTTCGTATTATATGTAAAGTCATAGAATGAAATGAAAAGGGCACAACAGTGTTTGGCTGGTAAATCTAAATTTCGGTGCCAGATAAATAAAACAAACAAACAATAATGTAAACAAATGCGAGTTATATTTCTACAAACAAACATATGCAATTGTTATATATTGCAGTAATGATGATATTTTGAAAACAAAGTTATTTCCCCAAAACGGGGGCCAAAGGACGCCTGGAGGGTGTAACCTGTTTTAATCACTCACACCACTATACAATAGTGTGTTGTCTGTCACTCGAAGTGTCGTTAAGTTAAGGAGTTCTACGAAAACGAGTCAAAGCTTCATTGTACTTGCTTAGAACAAAGAATGAAGTCAAATTATGTACTTGTGATTTTTTTCCTCACCAAAACGTAAAATACAGTGAAGAAAAGATGATGTAGAGAAATAATCCATTCTTTGATACGCTACTTCCGCTGCTGCAGATTAATTATGCTGAATTCACAACTCATCAGTGCTGGTTAGAAGAGGGAAGCACATATAAAAGTAGGCCTTATGTAGTTTATTTGGTTTGTATGTATAATCCTTTACTCTTGACTAATAACCTAAAGCATTTTACATTGTGAATAATGTATAATAATGTATGGTGAATAAAGGGCTACATGTTAAAACCAAATTAAAGTATTGTTGTGTATCACATACGAAACAAGAAGTTCAGACACATACAGTATTAATACCAAAAAACAAAATTTATTCTTAGATTTGCAATACCAATATTTCATACTTTTGTGAGCTAGATTGTGCTTTCGTTTGTTTGTACTATTATTATAATGTCGAGCGGCGATTTGCAATCTTGATCTACACTTCTTTATATTAATTACCCTGGAAACTTGATGGAAAAAAGTTCATAACAATAATAACAAATAATTAAATAAAGTAATATAAATAAATTAATAATTAATCTATATACATATACGAAAAATAGCAGTTGGTTGATGCGGATCGGTTGAATTCCCGTGGACAGTGGCTCAAGATTAGAGACGGCGTCACGTGGTCTGAACTGCGCACTGTCAATTGTACTGCGACAGGACTCCATAATTGGAAGGAGAAAAACCTGTGCAAAGGCTATATAATCAAAGTCACCCATACAGTGTTCAAGATAACAAATATGCTGAGTGTAAAAAATTATAAATCACGTTCAAAAAGATGAAACCCTAGCAGTCCTATCTGTTAAAAACGTTAAGGTTTCGTCGTTTTTATGTGGTATTTCAGTGTTATTAATTGATTCTAAAATATGTTATTTTCAAGCACAGTTCTCAATGCAAAGTTATGCCCTCCGGTGGCTTAGCGGTAAGTCTGAGGTCTTATAACGCTACAAATATGATTTCGATTCCCGCTGTGGGCAGAGCCCATTGTATAGTTTTTCGTTTAACAACAAACAAACAAACAAAACAAAAACTGTATTTTGTATAGAAAACTTTTATTTTCTGGTTTGTTTGAATCCTTTCATCTTTCTTTTTACAATCTGTTTAAATTTTCAAGTACCTCGTACTCAAGCACTATCCTATAAAGCAGTGTCTTCAAATCTTTATGTAGTGGTGACCCTCAATTCAGCATTAATTTTCTTGGGGATTCCTCCTTCATATTGAACAACTTTCACAAGTGATAATAAGAGCAAATACAGTAGTTTCTTTGCCTCCCTTTAATCTGTTTTTTCTTAAGTATTAACAAGAAAATGTAAAGTATTAAAAATTATCATTTTTTCGTTTTTTCTGCTTCTTTCATTCTTATTTTTGGGTTATCCTGGCAAAAGGCCGCCAGGATATTCAAATACTTAATAAAAATCAACACGTTCAATATCATAAAGACTAATAACTGGATACTTTAGATCTGACAGTTGTTTCGTTTCAATATAAACAAATTTTAAAAAACTTTAGCTAGGTATAAATTGCTATTATGTCCCTGGTAGATTAGCGATAAGTTTATGGACTTACAACGCTAAAATCTGGGTTTCGATTCTTTGCGGTGACACAGTGCAGATAGTCTACTGTGTGGCTTTGTACTAATAAAACAGCAACTATCACGGCATTGGCTGTGTTGAGCTTTTTGACTTTTGCGTGTTGTTGATTTAGTTTTTAAAAAAATGACTGCAGTACTTCTGAAGCACTAGACACTATTGAAATGTTATTAAGTATAAAGTTAACACATTGCTTAAGTATTTTAAAGTGATATTCAGCTACTTGAATAGTGATGTTATATGCAAATTAAATATATAAAGATATAAAATTTTTTAGATAGGCCAATTTGATAATCTAATTGATCTCAACTTGAGTATACTCATAACTACATAAAAATGATAATAGTAAAATGCATGGAGGTTGAATGAATAATAATTAGCTGTATTTTTTATGTTTTAATTTAAATGTTTATTAGAGAGCGCATGGCGTTAATTGGGAGTAGAGTATGTAGAAACAAGAGTATGATGTAAATACGACTGATCATTGAATGGTGTATTCAGTTAAAGATTCAGTTCATTGTTAGGAGAAAGAATTTTCAAGTCTATTCCGCTACTCGATCGATTAGCCGAGGAGTTATAAGCAAGTTTATATGTAAGGTATATGTATCATTAGTCTCGTATTATCTGTTGAAACGTTGTTTGTGAACTTAGGCCTGCAACTTTTATCAAAAAGAACGTAGCCTGTAAGTTGTGGCCAACAAAACTGAAGAAATAAATTAATTCGATTATCGTTACGTGGACTATACTTGGCATTATTTTTACCATATAGCACAAAAGAACCTGTCCAACGATAAAACACATTACAACACTGTGTATATCAATTTACATATAACAAATAATAATTGTTTCAAAAATATTTATCTTTAATTTGGTTACAATTACAACATCCAAAAAGTTTATCTAACCCTTTGATAGTTGTGATATTGACAGGATGTTTTGATAATTTTGTATTTTATATACATGCTCAGTAAGAGTAAATGCTGCAAATCGTACTTTAGCTAAACCTTTGACATGATCAGTACGAGAACCCTTGTTGGTTCTGGCTGATAACAAGCAAACTTTCGTCAAGTGTTAGAAATGTATTTATCTGCCCGACCCTCATTTTGGATTAATTAAGAACATAAAGATGAATTATAATCGACATTTTACATCCACAGTTTCTACATTTTAAAAATGTAAGTATAAGTAAGTTAAGAAATACGTTAATATCATTTTTCCTCATTTTATTACATACTTAGGCCAGGCCTCGACAAATATCTTCAGATCTAGAAGCCAGCCAAAAAACCTCAGGAAAAAGGAGTGCCTAATCTAACTTTACTACTGTTTGTACCGGGAAATGGGGGCTACACTAGTGCCTCAATTATCTGTTATCCAATATCCTCAATTATTGAATTTCATTTTCTTTTCCCCAGATGTTCTCAAAATAATTGTGCCATTACAATTCTAGACAACGATTTACATGTTTTGGAAAATTGTCGTCCAGAAATTAATTTTGGTTGCAAAGGTTCAGGTGTTGCATGATATCCGGGGTTTACCCGTGCAGGATCCAGGATGCATTCAAATCGTAAAGTCGGCCGGTTCAAGCTTTGCCTTTCTTTGCATCTTTTATTTTTAGCTTTAATACAGGAATACAAAATATTTGTAACTTGGTTAACTTTATTGGACTAGTGATTGAAAACATAGTATACAAAAACACGCAAAATACACATTAAGATTTCTTAATACACATTAAGATTACTTAAAGATTTCACTCAACTTCAGTTGTTGTCCGTTGTTCTATGCTACACAGCGGGCGTCCTTTAACCACAGATTCATGTTCAGGTTGTGTTGGGGTGTCAACCAGTTATGCATTGTCCCCTTCCCTACAGATAATTGGTATCTTCAATCTGCTTTAACAAAGGCTTTTTCGTATTAATTCCCAAGCAGAGACTTGCTTTAATTTTTTACTTATTTTTCACAGGCATTGATCGGGTGCGTTTGTTTGTAGTTAAGTACAAAGCTGCACGATGGGCTATCTGTACTCTACCTACCACGGGTATCGAAACCAGGTTTCTAGCGTTGTAAGTCCGCAGATATACAGCTGTCTATAGCAGAAAAAGTATCGAAATTTAGGATCTACTTGCACCTATGTTAACGATTAAATTCAACTAAAACGGAAACGGGCAATCAAAAGAGGAAGTATTATAGAAGAAATAGTGGAAATGGACACGGGTAACTCGGGAAATTCGAAGAAATCGAGCGTGGCTGACTGTCGAACAGATCGACACTTGGCTTTGATGATTATCATTGTGAAGATTTTTTTTATATTTGTTCATGATAATGTGATTAAACGACAGTAAAAATATTATATTTATTTAAAACAAGGAACTTAAATATATCGAAAAGTTAAACAATTGGCTAACTAGTTAGGTACACTAGTGCCTTGATTATTCGCTGTTTCTGTTATCCGGACGTTTTGCTTTCACCGGGCCAAAGTAGATAATCGAGGCACCAGTGTATATTTATTTACTTTCACAGCAATGAGTGCGCGCTAACGATCACGTGATACCAACAACGACGTGATAGTATTGCCTTAACTAACTGCCTTTGGTCCCGTGTGAGTATAAACATAGGCACTGATTGGATGAATTGAAAGAAAAAAGAAAAACAAAATGGCGCGAAATTAGTAACGTGTTGTTCTATCGCAGCGTTTCATTCCTGAAAAAAACATGAAGTGTTGAATCCGCCATTAAAAATCCTAGAAACAAAGTTAGATTTAGGACTCGAAGAACGCGACACGAAAATAGTTCCGGACTTACAAGAGTCCAGAACTGTTTTAGATTATGCATGAATAAAATGGGAGAGACCACTAGGCGCCACGATGAAATTTTTAGTCGCCATGGCGACCTGGCGCCTGGGATTTGTGGAGGTCTGACTTAGACCCTTTCAAACCATGAATTTGTCTTTGATGGAAGATGAAACTACATTGGGTATTTTCTATGTATTTATAAATACATATACACTTTTGAGTTGAAGCTTTAATTCCTATAGATATTTGTTCCATTTAAAGAACGTTAACAACTTGTTAATTAATTTTAGACGTATATAATAACTTTACAGATAGTCCTAGATTTTGCATATTACCGGGAAGACAAGGAAAGAAAAAAATGGGAAGAGCCTTGTAAAATCTGTTTCCACAGAGTTAAGATGCCTTACCATATCGTCTTCATATTGTTTTACAACATATCGATTTTGGAGTAGTGCTAATCCATACTCACAACATTTTAGTGCCCTCTATCCGACAGTTATGACATTTTTCTTGGAGTTGGCATTGACTGTATTGCAAATAATATTTAATGTTCAAGTACATAAATATTCAGTTGTTACGATGAACTTAAGTAATACAATTAGACATTGTTTGTTTTGCAAAAACGAGTTCATAATTTAAGAATGTTTTTTTTTTTGCAGTCTTACGATATGTTTATTACATTATTGATATTAGAAAACCACGTAGGTTCAAGAAACCAATTTTAACACAAAGATACGATACCCTACAAACCCTGAAGAAGAATGGTCCACCTTTCGAGAGCGTTCGGGTTATAGGGTATCGTATCTTTGTTTTAAATTGATATGTTTAATAGTTTAGGATTGGGCACGCCCGAATGGCTAGTGAGCTCGGATTGTTCATGGTTCGTGACCCGTTGCCGCAAAAATACATCCCGCACACTTTCGGGCGATCATATTCCACTATTCGGTGAGAAAAGAGTAGCCCCAAAGAGAGCGGAAAGTTCTGTTAACTAGCTGCCTTCCCTCTAGTCCATCAATAAAAGCTTATAAGCATATAGCCCGTGTGGGACTTTGTGCAGAAATTCTGTAAAATTATTAGGTTTGTGTGTAGTTATGCACTAATCTACACAATAGGCTATCTGTGCTCTGCCCACCAACCGGTTACTAGCGTTGTAAATTCGCAGATATACCGTTGTGCCACAGAAGGGGGGGGATTATTAAGACTATCTAGAGGTGTTCACGCAAGAAAAAGCAAAGTTCAATTTTAAACAAGTTTGTTTTGATTTTCGCGCAATACTACACGAAGGCTATTTGCGCTAGCCGTCCCTAATTTAGCAGTGAAAGACTAGAGGGAAGGCAGTTAGTTATTACAACCCAACTTGGGCTACTCTTTTACCAACGAATAGCTGGATTGACCGTCACATTGTAATAACCCCACAACTGAAGGGCAAGCATGTATAGTGGGACGGAGAATCGAACCCGTGACCTTCAGATTGGGAGTCAAGCGCCCTAACCACCTGACCATGCCTGGCCAATTTTAAACAGTGTCAAACTGCACCATTATTAATATAATCGTTTCTTGTATTCAACTGAAGCATATTCATTGTTTGCCGTCAGAATTGAAAAGAAAGTTTATTACAACTAACAACGTATGTTGTTCGTGATGCTGCTCTCGGACAACTTTTTGGTACATTGTACTGTTGTACATCCTCCGTGTATTTTATCACTGTTGTACAATCGTTGGCTAGAAACGCTATGCTTGGAAACCTAAGCTTGAGTTAAACATAAGTGAAACGTCGAGATATGTGATTCCCTATCTGTATCTCCAGTTAAAAAAGTTACTTTTTCTAGAACTGATAACCACACTTTGTAGCTTTCCTGTTTAGAAAGACAGAGTGTACGAAATAAAAACTTCAAAACATGTTTTCAATTAATAAAAGTCAACTTTTCAGAAATTCCATGCGCCGGATAGTAAAATGTAACAGATAATGTTGATATCTGCTACCGCCAGATGTCAGCAAAATTACTTGATCGACCAGTTGTATCGTTCGTTCGTTTGCTCGTTTTGTTATAGAGTAAAGCCACTTTGTACAGTCTGCTGTGTCCACCGTGGGGAATCGAACCCTGGACTTTAGCGTTATAAGTTTGTAGACTGACCACTATTCCACCAGGGGACCAACCAGTTGTAAATAACGATTAAAACGAAGCTAGAATTTATTCAATACAAAATTATAGACACACACACACACACACAGACACACACAACACACACATATATATATATATATATATAAT
>NW_013665700.1:458207-459636 GCF_000517525.1 Limulus polyphemus | reverse complement strand
ACACACACACATATCATATATATATATATATATATAATATAAAGAATATAATTCTGGAAGATTTACCAGAGCTGTGCCTTGATCATCTCTAATCGGATTAAGTCTCATAAAGTTAATCAGAGTTGACGAGAACAGTTTTTTTAATAATAATAATACCAGTGTATGATATCTATGGCACTAGGAAGAGTAACGAAATATTAGTTGCAATTTGAAAACATGTACTTCAATATAGTTGTGCTACACAATCACATACTAAGTAAAAAGTAACGAATTAGATAAGTTACAAAACAAGAAGAATGGCGGAAGGTATTTATCGAAAATCAGAAAGTGAGTTAGTCAAATTTAACATAGCAGTACCTCGAATTATCTAACTCATGCGTGCTAATGCGTACAGACTTTTGTCAAGTGATATATATATTGTATTTTTTTTTGTTGGGTCATTTGGAGATGGTAAAGCAACCAGTACTGACTGATTTCTTTAGCTAAATACCCACGCTGTGTGATTTGCACTCTCCAGCCTGTTGGTCACGTGCTAAGCATTCCAGATAAATTGCCTAGGCCGTTAGGAAATCACAGTGTTTCGCAGGTTTCATTCGTGTGGTCACAGGCTGTAGTTCTCTCTCCAAATATATTGTTTTTTCAAGAACACGATCTCTTTCACAGGAAAATTCATTTTCGTTGCCTTGCCGCTTGTTTTACTATACGTGAATACAAGTACGTTATGTGCGCTGTGAATTAGTACTACACAATTAAACCTGCTAGAAAAATATAATTAGCACAAACGATCCGTGAGTGTTTTGAACTAGTTGCTTGCATTCAATCTCTAGTATTCGGCTCGTTAAAAAAAATGTTCCAGTACCACTATAAGCAAGGGTTTTATATTACATGTACTTTTCCATTATAATGTATTGTCTAGTTTGTTTTGTTAAGAGCCTAGATGATACACATCGCATACTTTGTTAGATACATGTATTGCCCTTAGAGAATCCGTGATAACACGTCTGCGTTAAGTACAGAAAATACATTTGCATTAAAATGTTTTTATAACACAAGAAAAAGATACGTATTCGACAACGGAATGTCTCGAAGCCATTTTGATCCTCAAAAGGTTGTGCGAAATTAGCTTTTAAATACTCCTCTTCATCCAATGCATTTACGACTATGTAATGTCACATTAGTCAACATTATACCGAATAAAACTGTAGAGTGTTTATTTTAATGCATGGTGCACTGAAATATCAGATGTCTTTGTATTAGATTACCATGGTCATTACTTCGGTCTCAAACAGACAATTTATTCAGTTATATATATATATTATGTACACGGGTCTCCTTGGAATATACATCAGGTGGATTTTTTTGACGACAGAAATCTATTCCTTTACGAAACATAATTGATTGGAAGCTTGACTTTTTTTTTCAAATTAAA
>NW_013665700.1:414611-458197 GCF_000517525.1 Limulus polyphemus | reverse complement strand
GCTTGATTTTTTTTTTCAAATTAAAAAAAGCATTTATTGAACGCAAGTTTTTATGAGGTTTTTTTCAGGTAAGAGAAAATTTTATGACCTACTGAAGTATGTCTACTTTGCCTGAAGGGTATCTAAATTTGGATTTAAATCACCTTAAAAATGATTTTGCTTTTATTATTTTCTTGACGACTTTTCGGGTAAACGCTCCTTTTCAAGCAGTAATAAACGTGTAAGTTAATCACACTTCAGGACTTTATGCATGAAATACAATTGGAAACTATATTTTAAATGTTTGAATTTAGATGAGAGCTAGATGGCGCTTGAGGTTCAGATCTATTAAATTTGACTTAAGGTCTAGATGGATATATTAATATAAAATGCGATTAAATAGTTAGTTCAGAGTGACTCAGGTGAAATATTTAATGAGAAGTTATAACGTCTGTTGTATTATTCATTTACTTTGTGAGTTATGTGTTTGAAAGGTTGCATTTGAGGTTAAGCCTACATTTAGTTGAGGTTTTAGTGTTGAAACATAATTTGTGCCTTTCGAAGTATATTAACGTGAATGTAGCCTGTTGTAGGAACATTACAGAAGAAATAAACTAATTCTTACATGAACTGAACTTTGCATTATATTCACAAAATAATTTAAAAGAATCCGCCCAACGAAAGAACACGTTATTAAACTATTATCAGAAAAGGGGATTAATTTGGCGAAAATAAAATATATCTTTGACAAAATTTCAACTTGAAAATAACAACAAATTAGTAACAAATTCAGATTGAAACATTACTAGAACTGGAAAAACAATTAAAAGGAGGTCAAATAGAAATGAGACACAAAAAAAAAGAAAGAAGAATGAGAGAGAAAATTAAAAGATTAAAAGAAAGAGACCAAAAATTAGAAGAAAGCAATAGGAAAACAAAAGGGAGGCCAAGAAGAAATTTACAGAAAATTAAAAAACCACCAAGACGAAATTTATAGAAAAACTGAAAGATAATCATGAGGTAAGAGAAGGGAAATTAAGAGCGGAATTAAAAGAAAGAGACCTAATACTTAAAGAAGAATAAATACAAAAATAAATCTGAACAAAAATAAGATTGACGAAGCTATTGAAGATGTACAGAGAGATTACAACAGCAAGACTGAAGAAGTACAGAAAGGCTGTAATGACAAAATTAAAGAAGCACAAGTTTCCTGGTGGGACAGCGGTAAGTCTATGGACTTAGAACGCTAAAATTTGTGGTTCGATCTCCCCGCGGTAGACACAGCAGATAGCCCAATGTGGTTTTGCTCTAAAATAAATAAAAAAGAAGCACACAAATAAAATCAGCGAGAGAATAAAACATTTGGAAAATGATTTGGTACACGCAAGGATTGAACCAACCAAACCTCTTCCTGTATCTACATAAGAATTACAACCTAAGGCATCAATTACTACAAAACGTAGAATTGGAGAACCTTATTGGTCAACACAGGCCCGGCATGGTCAGGTGGTTAGGGCGCTCGACTCGTAATCTGAGGGTCGCGGGTTCGAATCCCCGTCGCACCAAACATGCCAACCTCCGCCTTTGCCGGATCCCAAGTCCAGGATGTGCGCGGGGCTACTGACTCCACCCCGTAAAAACCAACCTGCTACAAGTAACTGCAACAACAACTTTCCGTTGGTGAGGTGTTGTTACGGCCCTATGCTCCACTGGGAGTTTACAGGAATAAAAAAAAATTGGTCTACACTTATTACTACCATTGCTGTGCCGTTTGTTACTGCAGGACTCTCCTGGGTTTCTCTAACCATGTCATTATCAAATTCAGTTCCAATATCTAGCAGGCCAGTTCAACAACATTGCCCAATCGAGAAATCAAAGGACTATGATGGAAAGGTACACTGGAAGGCATACCAAACTCAGTGCGAAATAATTTCCAAAGTGAACAGATGAAGTAGTGAATAACAAGCTATTCATCTAGCTATCTATTTAAAAGGATTATATTCAACAATATTAGGTAACCTTCCAACTAAGAGCCATAACAACTATCAAGAACTGGTTGCTCATGTCTTATCTAACAGATTTAGAGGACACACACCAGAAAAATATCCAAAGCAAAATTCCGGAATAGTGTACGGAGGAAAGAAGAGACCTTAGAAGAACGTGCTGAAATTTTGAAAGGCTTGTCCAATAATCTTAACAGAATTCTCCTCGTGAAATGATGATTTTTTGGAACGTAATCAATTTATAAGTGCCGTAACAGGTGAGGATGTGAGAGTTAAATTGAAGCAAAGTAGTTGTACATATCTAAATAAAGCACTGCAGTTGATGATGGAACTTGAATCAATTAAAGTCGCAGATAACAACTAAATGAACTATCTAAAAGATACGGCATCATCAGATCAAGTAGTTACACAGAATGGAGGAAACAAACCACAAGACAGTAGGCGTTTCAACTGTAAGCTGAAAGGACATTGCCAGAAACTGCAGACAAAAGGTATGTAGTGAATAAGAACTCCCAAAGGACACCAGAAAGAGAGAGCCATTATGGATGTGTGAAAACTAGCCATTAAAGCCTAGATCCGGGATTGTGAGTAATTAACAGCGATTATACACCAAAGAAACAATATCCTAGGGATGAGTCTTCGAGCCCAATCAGATTAAAGGAAGAGCATAGGACTAATCAGACATCGGGAAATTAGCTGGTCTTATGGGTTGAAGTTCAGCTGGGAATATCCCATCTACTTCAAAATTATATAATAATTTCATTATTTAAAGTCATTGAATAACAGAACAAACGCTGTAATTCCTCATTAAATATTTCACATTGACTCACTCTGAATGAATTGTTTACTCGTATTTTTAAATAATACATCCATCCGCATCTTTCTCGAATTTAGTAGATCTTAATCTCATGCGCCCTCTAGCAATCATCTAAATTAAAACATTAAACATATAGTTTACAACATTACAATACACGAGAAAATAATATCACGTGTTAAATAATATAGCTATAACAATGCAATAAAGTTAAAGGAAAAATCTACAAGCCATAAATTAAAATAAAGAAAATAAAAGTATTATTAAGAAAATGCATATATATAAAACAAAAAAACACAGTGCAGTGCAGTTATCGTGATGGTAATTTTGATTTGAATTTTTCTAAAATTTAATGCACATTAAATGTAAAGGAAACAATCGAGAATGCTCGAAAAAGTTTTTCTCTTCATCCCTCTGGCGGTTGAAGGATGTAATTACTTGATGAGGGTTTTCGGTACACTTGTGACGGTGATAGCCATCGGTGAAGCCAAAAGAAAAAGGAACCCGAAAGTCGTGTTAAGTGCTGTCATTCTGCTGATGCGGAGTTGTCGTGTTTTCTTGTCTTGAGGGTCATGTAGAAATCCGGTTTGGTTGGAGGCGGTGTGATGAAAGCACCCAGTTCCAAGCAACATTCTTATCTCATATACATGATTTTACAAGACATTTATGTGGTTGTGAATAAACTTACACGTTACTGATTGACACTGCTACTAACCTGGTCAAATGGACGCAAAGTTTAAAATGAAATTAATAGATTTGATGCCAGTTGTCAAACTACTAAAATTTTTCTAAACATTTGAGGTCGGATAGGTTGGTCTTTTTCAGGGGGGCTGGGATCAAGTCCAATGCTGAAGAAATTTTGAGGGGGAAACGGGAGTACATCTAGAAAACTAATAAAAGGTAATATGAAAAATTTTCAAAAACCTTAAAATAGATAGTCTGAGTAACTTTTTAAACTATTAAAAGAAATAAAGAAGAAAAAAGAATAAATAAAACGTTTTTATTTACATGTTATATATATATGACTGTGTGAAACTCCAATACAAATACTTCCAATAAAGTTCGACTGTTTTATTTTGCTAAATAAACAAATAAAAAGAAACCGGGTTTTCCGTGACCACGTGCCTGTTCCAATAATTTTAAAAACTTATCGGAAGAAATACCCCTAAGTCCTTTCTAAATGTTCTTATTAAGTTACGTATATCTTGTGATACTGCGTATCATTTCGAAAATAACTATTACAAGGTATAAACACTGCATTTGCTAAGAGAATTTCACTTCTCGTGGACTTCAAAACTTTTCAGTTCTATGACTGTACGAAATAGACACGCTTCGAATTACAAAATGCTTTACAATTTCGCGTGTCTGTAACTGTTATTAGGAACCGTAATTCGTTTCATCTTTATACCTCGTATGAGTTTGATTTATTCGTTTTATCGTACGTTAAAGATAATCATATCTGACGTAACTCTACGAGCGAAAGCGTTTGTTATTTTGGGGTAATTGTATGTTTTTGCATAATTATACTCCACACACACACACACAAAGAAAAAAGATAGGGAGAATTAACTTGATAAACAACGTTAGACCAATAACCAAGAACAAAAGAAGTACACACATATAAATTTAGGTTAATCAATACATTATCTCGTACAACTTTCACTGTAGTGCTAACCGTCTATAGTTTTTAAGAACAATAATCTTTGTACACTAGTTATAAACGGTCACATGTGGTAATTCTAGTTTCAGTGGTGAAAAACGTAAAATTTTAAAATTGAATCTATGATATTTAAAAGAACACATCACTTATAAACATATCTATATTATTGAAAACATAAAGAGCAGTTTGCGATTCGTCTCATTGACAAATGAAATTTAAAGGATTAATATTGTACTAAGCTTTCAGCAAACGTATATTTTTATATATTGTAGAATATATGTTGCTGTCTAGCTCTACTTCGAATGATTTAAATATGAAACAACAGAAGAGAATTTTATGATTTTAGTTCGAAAACATCATGCTGGAACAATACATAGATTAGCAATTTTCTTCAATTATTACAGATTGATATTTTATATAGTTTTGAATTATTACATAATTAATGTTCCTTTCAAAATTTATGTCATAAAGATTAATCTGACGATTTAAACAACTTTAAATAGAATGTTGCCCCCCCCCCCCCCTCCCCAGTGGCACAGCGGTACGTCTGCGGACTTACAATGCTAGAAACCGGGTTTCGATACTCGTGGTGGGCAGAGCACAGATAGTCCATTGTGTAGCATTGTGTAGAATGTTAATTGACATTCTAAAATTTTTTTTGAAGATTTGCTTGTTTATTTTTCAGGTTATGAAAATTGATGTATATGTTACTTGGTAATGAACAATATTTAAAACAAGTATCAGCTGAAAGAAATCTAGAATACATCCCTAAATTACGATGTCTTGAATAATGCTTATTATTTCATGATGTATTTCTTGAGTTGTTCAGGTACCAAATCAATCAGATGATTTTTTTAAAGTTAATGACTTAATTTGCCCATAGATGACAGCAGATATCGATGGAAGACGTAACTACCTTAGAATGGAATATTGAAAACTGCCACTTACATAAAGAACTGAACTGGGTCCGAAAATGCAAGTATTGTAACAAAAATTAAATATGAAGCCCAATTCACCATTCATTTCGCGAATTCAGTGATATATTGGATCATATAAATATATATCTTCAGTCTCTTATGTAGGTATATCTGCTGAATAATTCAGAAGAACGTTACATATCCTTCTAAATTTATGTGAATATATTTTCTCTGTGGTGATCGAAAGACACCATAGATGTGATGTAAAAAAATTACTCGTATAAAAGAATAACTTTCAACTGACTAAAAAAAATGATGTAACACACTTTAAGTAATTTGGTTATAATATGAGAAGTGACTAGTATAACGGATTTTATACTATTTGACCGTGGCGCTGACGGTTAAAACTATTCAACTTTGATGCACCATGAAACCCACATCTTATCCAGCAAAGAAAGAAAGTATAGAATTTTTATACTATTTGACCGTGGCTCTGACGGTTAAAACTATTCAACTTTGATGCATCATGAAACCCACATCGTATCTAGCAGAGAAAGAAAGTACAGAACTTTTATACTATTTGACCGTGGCGCTGACGGTTAAAACAATTCAACTTTGATACACCATGAAACTCACATCGTATCCAGCAGAGAAAGAAAGTATAGAATTATTATTTCTGTAGATGGTTTGTTTGTTTGTTTGCAGTTAAGCACAAAGCTACACAATGGGCTATCTGTGCTATTCTCACCACGGGTATCGAAAAACGGTTTCTAGCGTTGTAAATCCGCAGACATACCGCTGCGCTACTGGGGGGGGGGACTTCTGTAGATGGACGTAGAAGGATCGTTTTTTCACTGATTGAGGTCCACTAGTGGCACAGCGACATGGTCTGCGGACTTACAACGCTAGGAATCGGCTTTCGATACTCGTGGTCGGCAGAGCACAGATAGCCCATTGTGTAGTTTTGTGCTTGATTACAAACAAACGAACACTGACTGAGAATGCATTCCTAATGTATCCTTTTCGATGTGATCCATTAAAACAAAAAATCCATTTTATGAATTAATTCTCACTTGGAAACAGACCAAAAATAGTCAGTTAAATGTTTTATTGCTTTAGATATGTTATTGAAAAAATATAGTAAAGTTTCATAAGGTTGATAAATTGTGTTACTGGAGTTTTTGATTTTTCTCAAGTCAGATTTTTTTAGCTTAAAATAATAACCGCAGTACCCAAGCTAAACTTTTTACAGAAACACGAATGCTTAAAAACATACGATAATCTGTGTTTATTCTTTAATATCTAAAACCTTAAATTATTTCTGTTTCTGCCCATTATACGACATTATAACGTTGCAATGATAAATCATGTTGGTCGAAGTTTCATAACCATATTTTTTTATATTAAAAATTTAAGGATATTGCTGTTGGAAATAAAAAGAAAGTTTATGTGAGCCCTAAACTTGTAATGTTTCGAAAGTTGATCGCAGTTATTATATGACCAGAAAGACCAATAAAATGGCAGTAAACAGTATATCATTTTTGAAAGAAATTAAAAAGCAGCTTTTATTTATCTATTCTTATTTTACAGTGACCAGGTTGATTCAAAATATTTTATGCAAATAGATTCATGACGAGGAAAGAGTAGTCTATAATGAAAAACAACACAACCTTAGAAGTGGCGAATAATAAAAAAATTATTGAACATTTCGAAGCACACACATTCCATCTTCAGAAAACCTCTACAGTAAATGCAAATCAACGATTACAAATTATAACACATGAATGTTTTTAGAACCATAAATATTGGTAATGGTGAAAGTTGGGATTCAAAGGTAAGGGGAAATGTGTAAAAAAAAACAGTAAATGAACTTGAAAATAGACCTAAAATAAATAAATAAGTAAATGTAACTACATAATTGGATTTAGCTCGGCCCACTGGTTAGCATGGACCTGAGGTTCAATAGTTCGCGTCTCGTTTCGGCCGTGGGTGCGTCATAGGAGTTACGTCAAATCCCGTTATTCGCTCTGTCAAGAGTAGCCCAAGTAGGTGTGGGTCGTGTTAACTAACTGTTTTCCATCTAATCTATTACTTTAAAATTAATGATGACTTGCTCAGGTACTCATAGTGTAGCTTTGCGTGAAATCCATCAAACAAACAAGTAATACCTTTATATCTGATGAGAATGAATTATAAGATGTTTAACTCAACAGATGTTGGGTGTTTATTTAAGCTAGGAAGACTTTGTTTATAATAAGTTTCAACTATCAGCGTTCTATAGCTAAAACTTTAAAGTTCGTTCATGAATTTGTTTGTCTAGCAACTTACATGTGTGTATAGAGGGCATAGGTACTGGGAGATGATAAGAAGGGAATAGTTCTGTGAGAAGTCCTTATGTGTTCTGGGACTAGTTCAGTGTGAAGTCATAAAAAGTGGCTAGTTCTCTGTGAAGTCCCTATGTGTTTTGGGACTAGTTCTGTGTGAAATCATAAGAAGCAACTAGTTCTGTGTGAAGTCCCTATGTGTTCTGGGATACGTAAAGTTGAATAAAATTTGATGTAGGTAACTTTGCAGCTACCACATTTGTATGAGTAAAGGTCAGATGGTGAGAAATTACAATCACGATAAAACTTAAATACCTGATATTTTCTTCGATTTTAGCTTTATTTGTGTGTTAATTAGCTTTATGATAACGTTTTTTTTTATGATACCTAGTTTCTAGTTTTTGCCACGAGCGGAAAATCGGTGTTTGTTTCTTTGTTTGTAATTAAGCACAAAGGTACACAATGGACTATCTGTGCTCTGCCCATCACGAGTATCGAAACCCGGATTCTAGCGTTGTAAGTCCGCAGACATACCGCTGTGCTACTGGGGAGGGGGGCTAAAAACCCAATGATTAAACAAATTAGTATATATATATTAAACACTTAGTTCGTAACAAGAAATGGAAATATTGCAAACATATAAGGAAAAATAGATAAACAATACTGTGCTGAACTTATTTAGTAAAATTTATAAAAGTACCATCTAAGAAACAAACCTAAAATATAACTTATAAAAGTATTATCTAAAAAACAAACCTAAAATATAACTTATAAAATATTATCTAAAAAACAAACCTAAAATATAACTTATAAAATATTATCTAAAAAACAAACCTAAAATGTAACTTATAAAAGTATTATCTAAAGACAAACCTAAAATAAAGAGTTCTTAGTAGCTGTTGTTCTAAATAAATCTTGAAAATATTAGTCAAACCTAATGCAATATGACTTCCTTTACTAGACCTTCAATGAGGTCATAACTTGTTCTGTACTATAACTGAATAAAGGGTCATAAAAACTAGTAATGTAATTTCAGTTTCGCAGGAAAATAACATCTAAATTCACATATCATCATTTTGCGAGGCTATAAAGCTATATTACAGGATTCTTGGTCTAGTACTTTTTAAAACAGAAGTATTGGGATCAAAATCATAGAGGATTTGAACAGTTCTTGTGAAGTATTCAGAAAAAATGAGTTGCTGGAGGTTTAGGGGCTATCCAAACAGAATATTTTGCAAAGTCATAGTTAAACTTATCAACAGTTGATAAAATGAGTTGTAATGTAAAGTATTATTTCGCATTTTAGGAATAGATATACATTTGAGGAATTCTATCATCTATACTTAATAAATATTTCACACCACTAGTTATGATATATATATTTTTAACGTGGATGCTTATTTGTTACCCTTATTTCTTTTTTGTATTTAATAACATTGGTGGTTAGCACGTTGAAAACAAAAGGATTGATCAAATACAATTTACATAATTTTTCGTAAGATTTTCCGTCGATTACAATAACAGTATTTACTTTATGAGCTTTCAAGACTGCCTTTCTCTGCTATTTAAATTAGTTCTATATCATCATATCTACAAGTTTAAGAAAGCTGTAAACATATCGATATTTTTAGTCACTAAGAAAGAGCCAGACGTAATGTAGCTGAACATATTTCACACTTTGAGCTGTGGGTGCTGCTAGCTGGTCCTTGTCTTGAGTCAGTGGCTCTAAATTAGTGACAGGTACTCCTGGATGCTAGGAATCTCTGACGTGGCAGCAAAGTCCATGTGTTCATGAGACATCGTTCAGGTTGAAAATTTCATTTTTAATTCATTAATGTATAGACATTAGAGATATTTTTATATAAACCATTCGCTCCAAATTTTTTTAAAACACCAGGAAAGGTGTAAAACTGTTATAAGATAAGCGAAAATTTTAAACATGTAAGTCGCATGACGCTGTTCCAAAATTTGTGTATAAATAAATTTGTCTCTCCATCCCCCCATGAGATTTAGTTTTTAACTTTAATTTTTATTGCAGTTGTACTAATGACATTTTTGTTTATCGTTCATACTTTCTGCTAACGTGAATTTTGGGATTGAGATATATTTGTAGAAAGAGCATTATAAACTTAAACATTGTTGTCGCCTGCGACTCTGCTCGAGTATAGCAGACTGATTGCTCCTTTGTTATTTCTAAGTATTAATTCAGGTTTTGGGATATTTATAATATGATCTTCACAAAAGCATTTGATTGGTTTCTAGTTAAACAATTGTTATTAAATTGATTATTGGTTGAGTTTTTATTTTTATTTTTAAGACGTAAGTCGCTAATAGTAGAATTATAAATCGCATATCTACACACAGTCGTTTCCCTGGCATAGCTTTCTTGGTTAAAGCATCTCATAAAATTTGTCATTTCTTGTTCTAACACACATCTGAACACTTTTCTAAGACTTTTTAATAGATAGCATGCAATCTAAGGCATTATGTCAATTAACTGACTCTATTAATTGTTTTTCTGATTACACAATGTAGAGAAGTTTAAAAGTATATTTTTGTTATATAGCTTAAGTTTATTGAGTAAACAGTGAAAGCTGTGCTCTTGTCACTTATTTACTTGTAATAAATCTTGATTTATGCTGTTTAATTTGTGTCTCAATTGCATGAATTATTATTATGCTGAGAATAATAAATGGCTTTACTGACATAAAACAGCGACAGAGTAGTTGTGTGGCAGTGGTCATAAAACAGTTAGTGACAGAGTAGTTGTGTGGCAGTGGTCATAAAACAGCTAACGACAGAGTATTTGTGTGGCAGTGGCCATAAAACAGTTAGCGACAGAGTAGTTGTGTGGCAGTGGTCATAAAACAGTTAGTGACAGAGTAGTTGTGTGGCAGTGGTCATAAAACAGCTAGTGACAGAGTAGTTGTGTGGCAGTGGTCATAAAACAGCTAGCGACAGAGTAGTTGTGTGGCAGTGGTCATAAAACAGTTAGCGACAGAGTAGTTGTGTGGCAGTGGTCATAAAACAGTTAGTCACAGAGTAGTTGTGTGGCAGTGGTCATAAAACAGCTAGCGACAGAGTAGTTGTGTGGCAGTGGTCATAAAACAGCTAGCGACAGAGTAGTTGTGTGGCAGTGGTCATAAAACAGTTAGTGACAGAGTAGTTGTGTGGCAGTGGTTATTTCATTTATTTCTGGTTAGAAAACATAATACTGCTTTAAAGAAAAAAAGAAAGATAATTTTTATATGAATCTAAATAGGAAAGGGGCTTTTTTCTTTGGGTGTGGGAAAGAATGCTTCTTAATTAGGGATACTAGTTTGTGTCTTTACAAGATAACAAGTTCATAACTCGTATTACTATCAAGATTAATAAAGGGCATTCAACTGAAATGTTACAATTACATAACAAAATTTTAAAGCTGTAGACGTGGGCTAGAACTTATTTCTTTCATACTAGAGATCATAGCACATTCTTGAGTATGTTCGGATAAAAGCGATCTTTTAACAGGAGTATACAGACCGGCCTGTTTTTATAACACACTGCTGTTTACCAGTGTTGAGTTTAGAAAATTTTAATGTTAAGCTCTGCTGGAATGAAATGGACAAATATAGTAGAATTAAATCCCATTTTACCAACAAATTTATCCCATTTTGATATAGCCACAATGTTTATATAGCTTAGAATGAAATTCCATTTTTATCAACAAATTTATCACATTTTGATATAGCTATGATACTTATGTAGTTTAAATCAAGAAAGTTTATAACATAAAATCTTCTCAAAAGGAAAAGTAAGCCGAGCTATAGTAAAAAATCGTGATCTGGCTAAAATAACATTTGGCACGGAAAAAAATTAACCACCAGAGGACCAATGGTTTAAAAATGGCAGCCTGTTTTCATTACATGTATAAAAGAAAAGTAGCTTAAAGTTAAGTATAAACTAATTTTCCATTTTCTGAGAAACAGACTAATTGTACACGTTCTGAGCAATATAAAGTGTTTGCTTTAATCTAACCATTACCTTATACTATAAGGAAGAAAAGGAAGATTGGCAAAAAACTCTGTAAAATATCTATAAAGTTAAACTCTCCTTTTAAAAAGTAACAAGTACTCAAAAGAATTATGTTTCTTTCATCCAAACCAGATGAAAGTAAAAAGAGGAAAAAATGGGTAATGCCATTAACATCAGCCAACTAAGCACGAAGACACGACAACTTATCGATCTTCAGCAAGATCATAGGAGTTAGACAGATTGTTGAGTTTCTTAAATAACCATTTAATTCCATTTAGTTTTATTCTGTTCATAGGTGAGCTTTAAATTATGCATTTGCACTTTGCATATAGTCGTCCACTTTATTAACTTGTTTTACTCATCTTCTCTATAATAAATAGTAAATAGGGGTGAAACATCCTGAAGTATTTGCATAAACCAATAAAAATATAGAACGATGAAAATCTATTCCACCAGTTTGTGAAAAAAGTGGGATTTAATTGCCATTTAGTTTCAATTTTTAAGAAAGACTAGGAAATGCACTTATACATATACTATACTTGCAGAGACCCACAAAATATTTGCGGTCAAATTAGCATCTTCATTGCAACAGTACTTCTTCAAGTATAAAATTTCTAAAATAATACAAAGTAATTCTAATCGCAGTAACCGAAATCTATAAATCCACTTTTCTTAGTCCTAATGTAGTAAGCCTTTGTTAAGTACGGCTTACATTTGACAGAGATATATTGACACTGTAACTTGTGTACGTTTTTCACTTTAGTTTAGTTAGGGCTAAACATTACCGTAGTTAATATTATAAATAATTAAATATATAATGTTATTCTTCGACATAACGCTAGACCTTCCTAAAAACTTTCATAAGCTTTTAATACGTTGTACAAAATGTCTACTAAAATATATTTACATCCGCCTTTCGTTTACACCCGTTGAAATGTGCGCACATGCGTATTTAGATAGTTAACATAGACACAAACTGAGTATTATTATAATAGATAATAAATATTAATATTCAAACATGGTCAAAAATTTAATATTGTCAATGTTGAAATTTATTAAGTTATCTTTTGAAACTAATTATGTAGATTTACAAGTTATGCATTTTAATTGAAAGCTATACGTAAAAAAAAAGATGTGCAATATTTTGTATTTGTTTCGTAGTTGGCGTAGTTTATATAAATCTTCATGCTTTAGAATCTGAAAGTTGTTGATATTTTTACTCACATCAATTGCTGACGTATTACGAAAACCGTAAATTCTTTGGCCCTCTCTTTTGTTAAATAGGACAATAATATAAATATCAACTCATTATTTATTTATAAAAAAAATCTTAAAATAATTTTTAACCATAGAACACGATAGGAGGTTTATCTTCTTGATATACTTATAAAAGCTTTTAAATATTTTGATCGAAAAAAATTTTTGACATCGTGAACTTAGGCCTAATGTTAATCAGCAAGTCAACGTAAGCATACTTTCAAATAGCGCGTAAATCAATCGTGGCTGTAAGCTTAATATTATACAAAGATCGAGAATGTTATACTTGACAGCCTAACCCTACCAGTGTAGGAGAAGAAAATCTGCTGAGGAATACTTGTTTTTAATTGTCTGTTTATAGCGTAATTTATTTTAAATTATACGATCACGGAAGGATCTCAATATATATATATAATATATTGAAATAATTGTTACTGTTATGCCTAATTGGAAACAAAGTATGTAGCGAATGTATTGTTGCGTCAGCGAGATCACGTGACTATTGTCACGCCACCTGCTTTCTAGAACTATCCCGTTCTTTCGGGAGTGCTCTAGCATTTACTAGATTGGGGGGTGGTCTGGTATATATAAGATGGTCACGGCGTGACGTGACAATAATGTGTGTGTAGACAGTGAGTAATTGATCTGCAGTCAGAGAGTATTATTGAGCACTTTCGTTGTTATAGCGTTGTTTTAGCGCGATTGTTGAAATAAAGTGTATCGTAAAGTTATATTCGGAAAGAATAAACCAGTTTTATTAAGTAAGGACTTGTGTCGCTAAAGTTTCGTCGGAACGAAGTTACGGAAAGTTAATTAACAAACGGAGACGTAACAGTATCAATCAGATAACCTACCTCAGACCCTTACAACCAATTGTTGTGTTGAAAAAAATATAAATTATAGTAGAGATTCAACTTTGTAAAAAAAAAGACAAAAACATTATTACGTAACATTCATATTGCTAAATACAACTTAACGACCAGAGCTCACTTTGGAAAAAAAAATTTCATTACAGAAAAAAAACACGTTATTTGAAATTGAATATAGATACAGATAACATTAATCAATCATTTAAGTTCAAAGTTTTAAATGAAAGTTTTAATTGTCAACTTTCCATTTTTCAATACAAATGTTTAAACTAAGCAATGTTACAGTGTACACTTCTCAAAGTTGATTAGGTACAACATAATTTCTTCAAAATTACAAGATTTCGTACAGAGTTCATAAACTCACTCTCATTTAAAAAAAAAAATAAAGGCCCTCCAGTGCCACAGCGGTATGTCTGCGGACTTACAACGCTAGAAACCGGGTTTCGATACTCGTGGTGGGCAGATAGCCCATTGTGTAGCGTTGTGCTTAATTACAAAACAAACAAACAAATAAAAAACAAAGACTCTCTCTCCTATCGCACTTTGAACACCAGATTTATACAATTTTACAAGAAATTCAACAATCATCTTGGTACTAGTTATTGGAGTAATAGTTTTACAGAGTATAAAGCCTTTACACTCACTTTTTAATTTCTGACTAATTTAATAAGGTGGTAATGATACACTGTAATATGGCGACCACCATTAGTTATACTTTCCATCAGTGGAAGCTCTCATTACAGTTAATGCAAGCTGTGTGGAGTAACATTACGTCATTGGTTAAGTTATATTGGTTTCCGTTAAATACTTTAATTGTAATACTAACCTTCATTGTTATTTCTTTTTCTAAGCCATATTATTATTGCTCGAATCTTCTTATAGTTTATACATATTAGCTAGTACTTAGGGTTTAACTTTATTTATTAGTCTTGGCTGCTCACTCAATGTGTATAGCAGAGAATATAGGTCAGTTCAGTGTTTTCCACACTTTGGAGTGTGCACCATAGAGGGAGGCGGGAGAGATAAAAATAACGACGGAGGAAACAGAAAAGTTGGAGACGACGTTAATCTAACAAAACTATCACTTTGCTCTCAAAGGTCCTTTGGGGGAGGCGCAACTAAACCTTTGCTAAGTTAGAGGGCGCCGCTATTTAAAGTTTGGAAACCAGTGGAGTAGTTAAAGTCAGATGAGTTGTGTTAGTTAAGTAGATTTATTTTCATTTTGTTACATTTAATTTACCTATATTTTAAGTTAGAGTATAAATATTATTACTATTTATTGTAAGATTTTGTTTTCAATCACTTTGTTATTTTTCATTATTTTTGTCTTCATAACAATTAGTTTTTCTGTGATATCCCCCACCTGAGTACAATTAAACAGTAGAAAGTGTCATAGTAATTTGTCTCTGTTGGCAAGCTACTTTAAAGTTATTCTGGGCCTGGCATGGTCAGGTGGTTAGGGCGCTTAACTCACAATCTGAGGGTCGCGGGTTCGAATGCCTGTCCCACCAAACACGCTCGCCCTTTCAGCCGTAGGGTGTTATAAAGTGACGGTCAATCCCACTATTCGTTGGTAAAAGAGTATCCCAAGAGTTGGCGGTGGGTGGGGATGATTAGCTGCCATCCCTCTAGTTTTTCACTTTAGTAATTGTCACTTTAAAAAAAATTGTTAACAAATATTTTAAATCATTGCTTGGAAAGTTGTAACACAAGCTTTAATATTTTTTCGTGATTTCTTTTCTAAATACTGCATTTCATTTTTTACACATTTTTTTTCAGAACATAAAATATAAAGTTTTCAGCTATTTTGAAATCAAATCGTAATGTAAAGATTAAGTTATTAATTTGAAATTGGACCGATGTTACGTGAGATTGGCTTCGATTAACCTTTCTCAGAAAACCAGTATAAGCCTTGGTTTTCGATCGTAAGTAAAATACATTTTCTAAGTAAACCAAAAGTGTGAACTTTATACGTAAACTAATTAACATAGAAAAAATAAAACTCTGTAATGTATTCAAACAGTTTATTCTTATTAATTTTTCAACTGGATTTATTTGTTGTTAAATAGCCTAAATACTGATTGTTTTATTTAGCAAGACATTTAGTATTTTCTCTTCATAAATATAAAATTTCTATTAACCCTTGTCCTTCAGGGTTTTTCCTAGTGTACAGTTGATAACAGATTGTGCACCTGTAAAAATATTTGTTCAGTTGAAAATTCATCTATATAAGTAAGTTCAAGTGGATAAATATAAAAAGAAACATATGTAAGATTATAAAATTCCATTCCAGAGTTGACAAATAAATATATTTACTAGAATATTCTTAATTTTTTGGATTATTTGTTACTAGGCCTGCATATATATATATATGAGGTGCAATAAGGCGTCATGTATTAACAAATTTTGAAGTTAAAATATAATTGTGCAATTGAAAAAAAATCCTTAGGAAAAGCTCTGACGATTAATTATAATTTAGTGTAATTATTTGTATTACAATAAAATCCATACTTCCTTGACAGATGTGTCACACTGGCTTCACTTTTTGTTGTTTCTTTTCTAACAAATTTTGATACAAAAATTAACAACACACACACATCTGTGACTTTTAAGGAAAAACATTTATTGCAACAGTTGGTTTACCACTAGATAGTCATCTCGAGGTATTCACGGGGTCATTGGCTTACAGTAGTTTAAATACAATAATACACAAAGGTAACAAATATATAAAAAAAACGTGGAGCTTATATAAATATATAGATACCACATATGCAAGTTTGCAAACCTAACCTGCGCATATAATGCAAATCTGATGTAACTTTCCAGAAATACATATGTAAGCATACGCATCATGTTTTGCTTACTAGAACATCATAATGATTTATGGACAAATTGGAAAACACTGTATACAATCGATAAAAACACGATATTGTCTTTCCTGTTACTTTGTTTCTTTACAAACGTCATCATGATAAAGAATCTACGCAACTCTTCCAAAAAAGAACCAACGAACAGTATATTTTATAAGACTACTCCTGCTGTGACACAAAAACACGCTATAATGCCTAAGACTATCCTACATATACAGTGATAAAAATATACGTGCCAGATAAATTGAAACTTTTTTTAATTTTGAAGGGCAAATATTTCTTACTCATATAAATAAGTAGTAGTACAATTTAGTACAATTTGCTGTCGTAAATTAATTAATTTGGTACTAACTAAAGTTGTGTTGCAGTCTTAGGGTATATTATTGTATAACAAGTGCTAGAATGATGATACCTCACGTGTTAAATGGAACAAAATCGTCGAGAATATTACAAGACAATGACGGTATATTGAAAACTGAAAATGTTTTTATTCCAACTGTGTACACCGCACGTGCGCAAGATATTCCTTAAATCACAAACAGTTTTTTTAATTGTTAAATTCTCTTGCTTTTGTTTCCGCATTTCATTAAACAACGCCGTATTTTATTTGGAGAATGATGTCATTTATAGACCACATGTAAAAAAAGTAATTTAAAATTGTCCAAGTGTATTATAATATTATCACATCTAGTTTACGTTATTGATAAGAATAATGGCATAAATACTTAAATACTTAAAACACTTAAATACACCATTTCGATTTTCGATACCTCACTACTATAAAGGCTAGGTTTGGTCTGAAGTTTCATTGGTGGTAGTGTCCAGAGTCACTGATGAGGAGTGGAATTTTCTGAAACTAGTTTTGCTCAAGACACCCCCCCCCCCCAATGAAAGAATAGACCATTCCAAGCTTTTACTTGTTGTTAAACAAATGTTTAAATAACTCTATTCAAATATCATAAATAGATATAAAATGCACTTGGTAAATAAGTTAAAAAATTTTAGTTTCTCTCCTTAGTAATAAAAACGGAAATCATTAGTAAAACTGAAGTGTTTTGTGTTTTTACAACAAAAGTATGATGATTTTTCAAAATTGCAATAACAAGATTGTTTTACGATCAGCATACTAGATGTCGTCAGTCTCGGGATTCTAAACAAACATTTTGTTTCTGACGCTTCTCCAACAAATACCAATGATTGGAGTGTAATAATAGTTTTTACCAACTTATACATGTAGCAAAAGAAGTAATGTGTTAAATCTTGATTTTTGTTTAACCATTTAATTTTACCGTCTGCACAAAACATATACAGGCCGAATGAAATCTATATAATTTCATGGTTGGACATTTTTCAGGCTTATCGGGATCAATACTCAACAATAGCTGATAAGCATACTTTTGCACACACCGAGAACTAAACCCACAAGTCGCTATGTTGCCACAAGGCCCATCCTGAGCCCTGAAAAACAAAAGTGGATACGAAAAATCAATGAATAACAACAAACAAATATAAGAAACTTACATAAAAGTATATAGTTAAAAATAATTGGCATTAAAATATTTTAATATGATTTCAATTGAAATTTTAAGGTTGTTTATTTTTCGTAAAGTGTAACTTTGCTGAAGGAGATTTAATTTGATTTCTTACAAATATAAGGGTACTTTTTTAAATAAAAAAAACAATAAGCTCAGTGGTTATAACGCTAAACTTCGAGGTTCTATTCCCGCAACAGACAGTGCAGGTAACCATTGTGTAAGTTTGCGTTAAACAAACAAAGTAAAAATGTGATAGTGCTATAAAAAAAACACAAAATAACGTATAATAACAAACTGTTCTTAAATCAACACACAATAAGGTTGAATGAAGAGCTATTTTTTGTAATTAATATAAATGTTGCTAATATAAATTATGAGTTTTATCTTGTATGATGTAACTTAAACCTGTTTCAGTACAAGAAACAACGAACAGTATATTTTATAAGGCTACTCCTGCTGTGACACAAAAACACGCTATAATGCCTAAGACTATCCTACACATAGGTTCTACTTGATCTTTCTTTCTACTAACATAAAGTTTCGTGAATGAACAGCTAGGTTCTACTTGATCTTCCTTTCATGGTGAGCCTTAACTTCTTATATTGAATACATACATATTTCATAGGCAACACGATTCTTAATTCAACATACGAGTTTTAAGAACAATAATAATAAATGCCTACCGACACAATTCCACCGGTATCCTTTGTGGAAATTCGTCAGTTTGAACAATTACGTTCCATTTTCCAGTTGAGTCTTTGGCATAGCTTGGATATACCAGCTGTTGTTCACTATCACACAGAGCAACCTTGCGGGAAGAAAAACTGTTCCATTGCTGTTGATTTGAACCGTTTCCAGAGTAGTTGTAAAAATAGCCAAAAGGCTCATCATCTCCTATAGTGTCCAATTTTGCCGGGAACTGAACATACATTCTTCTAATTGTATCCAGACATTGTTGTATGACGTAATTTACTTCTAACCTGGTAAAAGTAAACGTTAAATGCTGTAGATATAAAAAAATATTTTTCGTCAACTTGTTATTGTATTATGTTTATAATATAATATATTCATGCAATGCTACAAGTTACCTTAATAAAAACTTATTCGAACTCCATTTGATTTGTCATATTATCTCGTACTATCTATCTATACGTATATATATGAACTCTAAATAAAATTAATGTACACATGTTTAGCAGCAAAGTCATTTACAGTTTCACATATAAACACTTAATTTTCTTGGCTAACAGTAAAAAAAACAACAACAACAACACAAAGACAATTAAAAAACAGCAGAGGAAATAAAGTCCTCAATTTAAGAATCTCGGCGCCATAATATACATATTAAGTGCGTTTCAACAGATCTTTCAAGCGGGAAAGACTATTTCATTTAGTGTCTGAGAAATGTTTTTCTTTCATCTTTGCAAGTTCCTCTTCAGGTTTTTAATTTCACAATTATTGGTCATTCACTAAACATTTCGTTTAGAACATCAACAATTAAAATTAGATAACGTTTAGAAAACATAGTAAATGTTCAATTATGAAAGTAATTACAAACATAAGTTCTTTTAGTGTGTAAAAATTAAAACTTTCTATGCTTTCTTTCAAACTTTCTAATTACATCTATAAGGGAAGGTGGGGTAAAAATGGACATCTTAATTTTTAAATGTGGTTTTCATCAATTAAGACCAAATTGCTTTTAAATGAACAGTTTTATTATAAATGTCATTTCTAGTTATAACGAAAAATGTTTTCGTTTAATTTGTTTTTAATTTCTCGCAAAGCTACTCGAGAGCTATCTGCGTTAGCTGTCACTAATTTAGCAGTGATATGGAAAGCAGCTAGTCAACATCACCCACCACAAACTCTTGGGGTACTCTTTTACCAACGAATAGTGGGATTGCTCGTCACATTATAACGCCCTCACGACTGAAAGGACTTACCCTACACCACTTATCGTAACACAATAGTACGTTATAAAAATTGAGAGTATTTGAACTGTGTTTCTTTTACTGCATATTCGACTGTATACAATTTCTCATTGTTTGAAGTCGACAAAATGAAATTTCCTGAAATAGCTGTTTTGTAACAACAACAACAAAAAATGGAAAAAATCAGAGTTCTCATCTTAGATCAAAGTTGTTTAGAACAACAAAATGATTTCACACTTTGATCATTCATATTCGTTACCGTCCTCTAGTGTGTTTGTTTATGCACGGTTTCACGTGAAAAATATTTTCATATAATTCATATATATATATAGTATAGCAGCGTGTCATAACTGATGATTTATAGGGGTAGCTGTTTTACCAAAGGGGACCGTCTTACCTCACTTTCCGCTGGTTCAAGATATTTATATATATAATTCTAATCATCAAAAAATTTGTCTTTAGCTTATTGTTTCCTTATAATCCACGCATAAATATAAATGTTACAGAGTTACCTTGTTAAAAATCTAACCAAAAAATTATATGTATACCTTTGAAGAAAATAGCTAAGATTCTACATTTTTTAATCGATAAATTTCAGTGAAACACTTTAAAATTATTAAGGTTTAAGATGTATACATTATAAAATAATTAACTCATATGAGCACTTAAAACTGTACGTGTAATTAAAGACGACACAACTATACTTTATTTTATTTTCATTAAGCTATGTCACAACACATAAGATATCGATTAATATGTATTCATATTTAGGGAAATTTAACAGCTTAGAGGTGATGATACAAAAACATTTCTGTGACTACTTTGAAACTTTGCTCCTGAGCCAATATCTGTAATTAAAATAACATTAAAAATATTCTTTAAGTATAGATCGAAATATATTATGACGTTTCTGAAAGGTGATTTTACTGAATAATGTACATATAAAAACTAGTATTTTGTAATGTTCGAAGGATACTATTTTCTCACTTTTTTTTATAAAAATAAGAAGTATACAAACTTTGGGTAATGTTGTCCAACATCACACCAACCAATTTGACTGGAGCTCCCACAATCTAAGGCGAATCTATTGGAGTTTGAAGCACTATTGAAGTGACTCTTAAGAGAAGTTTCAGATAGCAGGTGCGTCTGAGATTTTGGGGAATTCTGGCTGGTTAATGCTGTTTCTGATTTTGGAATATTTTGACCAGACAGGGGAACGAAACCGACCTCATACTTGGGAGACTGTACATTGAATGGAAGAGAAACTGGTCGCTCCGGAATCTCAATCGATTCGGCGAAGGATTGTGGATTTTCTTGTGATTTAGGAATAGTGTGAGTTTTTTGCTGGTCAGCATAAATAGCTTGGAGCGGGGAGTTCTAAATCAAAACAAAATTACATATAAACATTTCGAACTATATAGAATACTTATTCAAAATAAGTAAATATATAAAAACAACTTTTGGCTGTTTTGAATATCAACTAATAATTTTATTTTGAAAATTATATGTAATATTGAAATAATTGGTAGATAATAACACCGTTTACATACCATAATATTTATATATAGAATAGTTAGTAATGAATTTTCAGTTTAGTAAACAAAAAACAACAACAAATCAGTTGAACAAAAACAATAATATTATGAGATATATAAACCGATTTGAATAGTTTTTGATTTTCGGAAGTCTTTTTATATACTCTATGTTTTTTAAAATTCTTCTTTTGAACAGATGACAACTGAGGTGTCCTTTTAATTTTCCCATGATCTTGTTATTAGCTTAAAACACTTACGAGTATTTTGTAGAGCAAACTTTAATTAAACTGAATTTACCATATAAGTAGCAAAGGTCTCGTCATAACCGCCATAAAGTACCATTTAATTCTTTGTTAAAATGCTTCTTTTGAAATAAAAATCATTAAACAATATATTGGTGATTAGTCTTATATAGTATACTCTCCTTTGTTTGCCTTTGTCTCCTACCCCCAGTGGCACAGCAGTATGTCTGCGGACTTACAACGCTAGAAACCGGGTTTCGATACCTGTGGTGGGCAGAGCACAGGTAGCCCATTGTGTAGCTTTGTGCATAAAATCAACCAACCAACCAACCAAACCTTTGTCTCAAACTATAGACTTCTAAAGTTCAGAACACCTTTTAGAGCTGTTTTAAAAGAATAAAAGCTTATGATAAATTACACCCAATATCAATATAATTGGCCCGGCATGGTCTGGTGGTTAAGGGCACTCGACTGGCAATCTGCGGGTCGTAGGTTCGAATCCCCATCATACCGGTTATGCTCGCCCTTTCGGCCATGATGGCGATAGAATCTGACGGTTAATTCCACTATTTGTTGATAAAAGAGTACCCCAAGAGTCGGCAGTTGATGTTGTTGATTTCCCTCTAGCCTATCACTGCCAAATTAGGGACAGCTAGCGCAGATAACCCTCGTGTAAGTTTGTACGAAATTCAAACAAACCAACAATTATATTTTAAGAAATATATTAAATAGTCTCATTTAAGCTCTTGTGTTCAAAATAAGAAAGTTTAGTTACAACTTATTTGTTTTCAGATGTATTTAAACAGAGAAGTAAGACATAAAACACATAAGTTTGATGAAAATATAAAAGAACATAAACCAATAAATTATACAGGTTACATTAGTCCAGTAGCTCAAACATACCCGAGTAGCCCATGTATGTGAGCAAATAAAACTTTATAAAATCAAAGAGAAAATTTGTATGGTCATGGAATATGAACATGCGAGCAAGTAATAAGTTCTATTTCGACAATATGCACATTTTCAAGCTGTAAAAAACTGGACAAGTACATTTGGTTAGCAAACGGTTTTGTTAATGATGTCTCTCTCAATGGAAGTTTCTTTTTTAGACTTAAAATTGTCTTGCAACTTTGTCTTTCATAGTTTTATTTCAGAATACCGCATAGTTCACCATAATAGCTTATACTTAGATTTTTTCAAATAATTCACTTACCAGATGATACTTTAAAGTTGAATGTAGTGAAGATAGGTTGTTAGGATCTGAGCTCTGGAGTGGTTGATCAGGAGGTGCTAGATATTTTGGGATCTCGTTATTAGTTTTTGACGAATGAATGTTATCTTTTGTGGAAAATATATTTTTAGACAAATCTCTGTCAAGCATTTTCGCATCATAGTCAGAAGCAGATGAAAGTTGATAAGGTTTTGTATAGACTGGGTTTTCTTGTTCATCATCCTGAAATCGGGGAAAGGTAGATGGCAATGATTGAGACGAAAATCTTTGAGGTTCGTCATGGATGTCTTTCATACTTTGTTTTGGAACAGCTGAAAGCTCCAAATGAACTCCTTTCATGTATTGTTCATAGGGCGCATCTACTTCTTGATACAATTGTTGATCTCTGGCATTCAATGGCCTATTATTGTTCTTGGAAAAATATGAAAATGAAGTGCTAGTTGGACCAATGAAAGAATTACTTATATCAAGTGAGTCTTCCTGTCCCTCAAAATATGGATTACTTGTATCAAGTAAGTCTTCCTGTTCCTCAAAATGTGGATTTTCGTCGCTGTCTTTTGACCCGTATTGAACTGTAGACTGAAAATGTTTGTTGTAGTCATCATACTGCTCGTTGGTCTGTGGTTTTGTGTAGTAGTCTGGTCCATATGGGTCACTGACCTGTGTTTTTTTATTATATGCTGACTCTGTGTGCTCATTAGACTGTGGATTTCTGTTGTAGCTTGGTCTATACTGATTATTAGACTGTAAAATCCTGCTGTAGTGTGGTCCATGCTGATCATTAGATTGCGGTTTTATACTGTAACCTGATTGGTAATGCTCATTTGATTGAGGTCTTATACTGTAGCCTGGTACAAACCTCTTGTTTGTTGGTGGCATTTTATTGTAATTTAAGTTGTATTGCTTAATAGATAGTAAATTTTTACTGTAACCTTTTCCATATGGTCCGTTAGGAAGAGGAAATGGACTACGATCAGAATACAGATTTTTTATCCGTTCTGGTTGACCCTGCACTTGAGTAGTTGTCATGGAGATCATTAATATCACTAACGGCAACCACAAATCTAGACGCTTCTGAAAAAATAAAAGAAATCATATTGTACATAAACAATAATCTTACAGAAGAGTTCGAAAATACCAGTCTCGAAGAGTCAGGCGTTAAACATATAAATTACTTCTTAAAGTAAAATATGTTTGTTTGTAATTAATCACAAAGCTACACATTGGGCTATCTGTGCTCTGCCAACCACGGGTATCGAAACCCAGATTCTAGCGTTGTAAGTCCGCAGACATATCGCTGTGCCACTGGGGGCAGCAAAATATGAATTGGCTTAATAATTGCAGTAGCTTGCAATTTAAACAGGTCCTCCGATGGGCCAGCAGTAAGTTTACGGACTTATAACACTAAAATTAGGGTTGGATTCTCCACGGTGGACACAGTGGCTTTGTTATAAAAACAAACAAACAAACAAAGTTTGCCATAGTTTCTTGTTTGTTTAAATGTAGCTAATTTTGAAACATGAAAAATAGTCCCTTTAATCCCGAGTAACTAATGTGTGTTTTTATGAAAACCAAGTGTAAGTCATATATTAGAAAAGTCAGTCCATCTCAGCCGTTTCATCAATGTTTTCGAATGACCAGTTTCTCGGTGCCATTTATGAAAAATACTGCAAGCGAAGTATTAAGCAATGTTACCACCCACCCACTACATATCCAAATGTGTTGTTCTGAAACCGTATTTTTTAACATATTATTCACAAAACTTCACGTTTTTATGATTCGAAAGAAAGTACCTCCATCTACGAAAACAACATGCAGAGTTTGAACTAAAATATGTATTTAAATAGAATTCAGGATATTCTGGAATATATTGACAATATCCTAGTTTTCTTGCGCTCTTTTTCTATATATGAACGTGTTTCTCTCATTGAAGTACATATGTAGCAAACACTACGAGACATGTCTTGTAGATATCATGACAAAACATGCTACTCCAAGATGGGAGGAATTTTCCATCGTGACAGTTCGTGCGTAGAAGTATTGATGTTGTCATTTCATCAACTAAAACTTATCAACACTCATACAGTGACAGGCCTTCGGTCATTAAATTAACTGTTTTTTATCAACAGCGTTCCAGACACTGCTAAATGAAAACCAGAATGCTTCAAACTCGATTGGAACGCTAAAAATGTAGTAACAATAGTTCTGTATAATATAATACAGTATAACAGTTTTCCTTCTCGTTAGTCGTGTGTGATGTAGTATTGTGAGACAGTTCACCTAAGGGCAAGTTGGATACAGTGTGATACACAGTGACAGTTTTCCTGCACGTCAGTTATATAAGATGTGATAAAACGTCTTCCACCTCATCACCTATATATCACGTGATATTTTTCGAAATTTTAATTTGTATTCGTTATTCTGCGCTGGAATGTGATAATCCTACACATTAGTGTGAGAGTTTATAGAGGAACTTACTGAGAACTAGTTATACAGGGTGTCCGAAAAATATGGAACCATAAGTGATTTGCTTAATTTCAGAGCTTGATTGAATGACACATTCCCAGGACATTGGATTGGCAGACGTGGTTCCAAGGAATGGGCCCCAAGATCTTCGGACTTGATTTCCATGGATTTCTTTTTCTGAGGACTGCTCAAGGCATGTGTGTACAAAGAGAAGATCAAAGACACCGAACATATAAAACAACGAATTTGCGACGAATGTCGTACCATCGACAATGACACAAACATGCTTCGTAGTATTCAAAGAGAATGGAAATACCGTCTCCAAACTTGTTTCGAATTACAAGGACAGAGAACACATTCTGAAAAATTTGTTGAAGTGCCTATGGTTCCAGAATTTTTCGGACACCCAATATAAGATTGTTTGTTTGAAGTTAAGCACATAGCTACACAATGGACTATCTGTGCTCTGCTCAACATGGGTATCGAAGCCAGGTTTCTAGCCTTGTAAGTCCGCAGATATGTCGCTGGGCCACTGGGGGGAGATGACTTATATAACAACGTGCGCTGTGACAGTTTCTTCAAGGGGTCGATAGATGTCAACTATGTATAATAATATATAACTCTCCCTCTTAAAATGTTAAATGTACGTCGTCTTTGACATAGTAATTTTATTTTCACATCTTTATGTTTGATATTTAGCATACAGTCTTGGTTCAAAATGCTTGCATATTTTGTAACAAATAAGATCATTACTATTAAGATGGAATACACTTAGTGCTGTCAAACTTGTTATATTAAACATCTACATATGTAATTTGTATAATGAGACAGGTTCTATAGACATTATGAACGATTTATTAGAACAGCAAACAGTTTTATCAGACACCTGGAGAATGATGTGTAATTCAGCATTTCACCTGTTACAACAAAACCTTACCAAAACGCATATAATGACAAAATATAACATAAAATTATAATAGATAGCATCTGTTACCTTATATCAGTTCATATTAAACATTCAGTACTTGGTTGGTCCTCATTGTACTCTAATAACCTCCATAAGGCGAAATGGAATGCTGTCGATGAGGTTATTGATGTAATTCACCGTTATTTCATCCCAACTTTTCACCAGAAAGAGCTGCAACTCAGCTACAATAGCTAATTTAGGGTCGTGGTTAGCAGTTTTCTGGCTCAGTTTTGCTCAACAGCTTTCAGTGGGATTACAATCTGGAAACTTTGCTGGCCATGGCAATCTTGTAACGTCCTGTTGGTCGAAATAATCCTGTACAATACACGCATTGTCATTCTGGAACATAAAGTTATTACCAAACCTTGCCCTAGCATATGGCAGGAATAAAGTCTCCATGTGATGCCTGTAAGAGGTGCCATTGACGTTTCCCCGGAGGATATAAAGAGCCGTTTTTCCGCAAAGATATGTAGCTGCACAAAAATGTACTGCACCACCTCCTGTTTGTTCCCTATGGGAAAGACAGTCTACCTTACCTGTTCTCCTGGCAAATGACAAACACGAATCCTACCATCAGCTTTAACAAGCCGGAAACAAGACTCATCTGAAAAAACGACATATCGCTAGTGTTATAACTGTTAGTTGGTATGCTCTCTTTGCATAAGTAACACGGCGACAGCGATGGATTCTGGTTAATATCGGTTTGCAGCTATCCCTTCTTGCAAAATAACCTTGATTGGTCAGTCTCATATTCAATGTTCCTCTGGATACCCTGGAATGAATGTGTTCATGCCATTCGTATTGTAAGGTATTGGAAGACTTGTTTCGATTCTGACGTGTTAATCTGATCAAAACACGGTCATCTCGGGGTAGTAGTTTTTCGGCGTCTACCAGTAGACTTTCCTGAAACAGCGTTTCCTGTAGTCCGAAGATGTTTCAGGATTCTAGATACAGTACACTGGGGGTACCCTACTGTTCTGGCAATATCCATTTGCTTCATACCATTTCTGGACAGTGAACAATTTGAGGCCCAATAACCTCTGGCACGTGACGAGACATGATTCTATACCAAGTACAGAGAAATTGACTGAACAAAGCTGATCTGTTTTAAAAAAAGATTATACTAAAAGCACACCCTTTTATACAGAACAGGTGTGTATGTGTGTTTTGACGAACAAATACTCAAAACAATTTATACAGACTAGAATAACAATTTGTACATGTTTGTTCGATCATACGCTACCTTCTCTGTTACTTCTCGGGCGTTTACTCAGTAACTATTCCATGCATGTAGACAATAACATCAATATAGAACAGTATGCAAAACTTTTGACCAAGACTGTATATTAAATACCATGATTATCCAATATTGTGAGTGTCTTGACATAACTTGTGAACCTGTGATGTTTGATATCCATGTGGTTTTTCAGAAAAGAATGATGCATATAATATAATATGTTTCAACAACGAAACCCAATAAGTCTGATGAAGAAAGCATTTTTTTTATAACGCTCTGTTCATAGGATTTATTTTTTAATGTTAGGCCTGGTATAGCTGGTGGTTAGGACACTTTAATCGCAATCTGGGGGATGGGGTTCAAATCTCGTCACCAAACATGTTCTCCGTGGGGGCGTTATAATGTGACGATCAACCCCACTATTCATTGGTAAAGAGTACCCCAAGGGTTGGCGGTGGGCAGTGTTGAGTAGCTGCCTTCTCTCTAGTCTATCACATTAAAATTAGGGATGGCTAGCGCAAATAGTTCTCGAGTAGCTTTGCACGAAATTCAAGAAACAAACAAACTTTTCTAATGCTAACTATTTCGTTTGATCCTGCGTGCTTTTGAGTATCATAAGTGAATTAATAACAGACAAAACCTGATGATTGGAGGCATTAAATATTTCACGTAATAATAATAATACATTAATCTTTGCTAATTGTTTTGTGTTAGCATGTGTATGCTTATTTTTCTATTTCACAATACACAAAATTCGACCGAAATGAGCCCCATAGAGCACCGTGAATACAAAGTATTATCATATCACTCTCATTGCATAAAATAACTGATACAATCATTATCACGTCACTATAACGTAAGAAGCCACTAAGTTGGTTAATATTTTATTGGTAAAAGAAATTTAAGTTACAGTTTTCGATAATAAATTAAATTAATTTTAAGTGATGTTTTATTGATGTAAATAGGTACTACTTTTCCATAATAACAAGAATTAACAAAACAAACTTACCCACATAGCTGTCAAGGTGTATTTTTCTAGATATACATATCCAAAGAACATTTTTGGAAGTGTATTTCTAAGCAAACTGTAAAATATTTTACGTTGTAAGTAGTATATCTTGAATGTTGGGATTCCAATTCAACCGTTTCAAGTTTTACTTTAGACGGTAAAGTATACCTAAAATATACTTTCTTAATATAAAACCTCTAAGTTTAACTGCTGCTGCTACGTATTACACAATCTAGGAAAACAGCTGTGTAATCATATTGGACTGGGAGTTCAAACTGCAGTTATGTTCTTACACTTCACTTAAACGAAACTAGGTATATATATTGACGGTCTTCAAACTGTAAGGGTTGAGATCTCTGTTTAAAACGTTCGCTACCACAGAGTCTATATAATGTTAAAAAGGCAGGTTGCCAGCAGCTTTTTTTTGTTCTAAATTCTTTTGATCTAGTATTGTCCCTTCTGTAACGGGTCACATGTGCTGTACAGACTGTGACATTGGAAGAAACTATAACCTAGGTAATTTAGTGTGACTTTTGATCTTGTATTGTCCCTTCCGTAACGGGTCACATGTGCTGTACAGATTGTGTCATTGGAAGAATCTGTAACCTAGGAGATCTAGTATGACTTTTGATCCAGGTAACAGGCTTCTGGAAGACACTGATCCGTGGAAATTAGTCATTGAAGTTTGGAAGAGGTTATTCACCCATTTAAATAATTACACGTAAGATATAACGAATAGTGAATGTTCAGCTTGAATGCTATCAAGTTGTATTTTATTCCATACGTATCGTTATTAGCGTACAGACTTAATTTGTGTATAACATAATCACTTTGTTCCAAATTGACTGAAAATCAAATTGTACAAATCTTGAAAATGTTGATTTTGTGGTGCGTTTAATAAACAATAATGACCAATTTCATGAGGAAAAATAAATTTCTCTCACCTGAGCATACCACACAAGACAAATGCTTGATATGATTGAATTTTAGGAGTTATTGGGCCCAAATTGATATAACTTAGAACACAAATAATAAAGCTGAGATTTTTCTTAGAAACCTAGTGTTATCGTAGCGTACGAATATATATATCTCGACAGAAAGATATGCAAATACTCGCCAACCACACAGCGTTCTATTCCTACTGTGTTGTAAAATTTATAATTATTTTATAATATTCTTAATATTCAAAGATTTTAGCGCTTTTATTACACCTGGTATGAGATAAACAAAGCTTCATGAATGAGAAAAACCTTTAATATAATACTGTGAACACGGTTCTCGTTGCAAATTTAAAGTGTATAGATAGTTTATGATGAACAAACTAAAAGTAAATATCGAAAACTGCTGCATCATGATGAATAAACTAATATGTTTTCTTAAAATAACAATATTAATTGTAATCTGTGTGATAAACTACCAAAATTTATTTTATTTGAAATTAAATATTCTTAATTTAACGGTATGAAGTGTTATTAATATAGCCACAAGCGACTTAAAACAAAAATTTAATGATTACAAATTATTCTTATTTCACTGGAAGTCCCTCGGATAGATAGCGGTAAGTTTACGGACTTACAACGCTAATATCCGGGGTTCGATTCCTCACGGTAGACACAGTAGATAACCCAATATGGCTTAGCTCTAAAAATTAAACAAAAACAATTCTCGCTGGAAAAAACTTCTCACGCGTTTTGCTTAGGACGTTATCTTATATTGGCATGCATACTGTGTTAAACTAAAGTACATTTAATATTTAATCGTAATAACATATAAAAACTCGTAAATTATCTCTAAAAATTCAGGGGAAACAACAACTACGAAGGATATTTCCCACACATTGTTATGAACAACCATTTATATGTTCTTCCGAATTCCCAGGTAAAGCCCCAAAATTTATTTGATTCCTCCGTTAGGGATCAAAATTTGTAGATTTCGTAATCTAAACGTAAATATTTCTTTTTAACGATCCGTTGCATGTCCATGTTAATTTTTTTAAAAATTTGAATTATTGCTATAAATGTCTTCGTACATGTTTATATCAACTTTGAAGTGAATTAATTCCGTGAAACCTGAGAGCGTCTCTAATTATTGAGACCCCCAGCACCATTCTTTGAAACTTTTTCTTTGTTCATAATTTGTGGATGTCATAAGCCTACAAGCAAAATATTTAAGTTTGTTTTTCAAGTATGTGGAAGGAGTTCAAACATCAAGTGACACAGATACATAAGCACTGTTCAGAAATTACTATGTAGATAAAGCGAGTATATTTATGTACATGTACATTAACGCAAGATATCCTGATGTGATCTCAACTTCTCTTGACCATGTAAAAGCTAATAGCCATATATATCTTTCTTACGTATCTAAGTTATACGTAAAGAATTTCATTTTGGTTGTGTAATTCATGTATAGAAGATTTATCCTATAAACTCCGCCTTTTGGAGATCAAGGGTAAGAGGTTTTCTCATACTTCAAATAATTATTCTTAGATTGCCAGACTTATATATTATGTTCTGAAAATTGCGTGTAAGGGATTTACTTCCTAAGCCTTGCATCTGTAGCTTATGTGTAAGGGATTAGTCTTGTTATTATTATTATTAGTCTTGACTCTGTAGGCTATTCATAGAGGATCTGATTTAAAATCTCTATTTACTTTATTAGAAAAATAATTAATTAAGAGATTGCCATAACAAGGCAATGAGTAGCAAAAGGATTTAATGTTTGTAAATTTTAGACTCCAAATTTTAAGCAAGAGCTTTGGCCAATCAATATCACATTATTTGCTAATTCATGCGCACATTTAAGAATATTAATGTAATTGCAAATTTATCATTATAAAAAACAACAACAAAAAACAATACTATTGTCATACAGAATAGAGGTATATTGTAAAAAAAATATTATTTGTGGGCTGTAGTTTTTTTTAAATGATTTTTGTTTGTTTTAAAACAAAGCCACATTGGGCTATCTGCTGTTCCCACCGCGGGGAATCGAACCCAGGAGTTTTAGCCTTGTACGTCCGTAAACTTACCGTTATCCAACCTGGGGACGTTAAATGACTTAAACCAGAAATAATTATTTCATTTCAATATTCAAACTTAGGTATTATTGCTTTGAGTGCTACTGGAAATACCCTACATGTAGATTATATTGTTTTATAAACTCAAGTCTGAATTTATATTGTATTAAAAAAGATAAGACGTGTTTATTACGTTTTTGGTTGATTTCCGAAAACATTGCAAACCAACAATAACACTGATTGCATAGTTATGAAGCATTTCCTTTAGTCAATTTAGTAAGGTAAACTCAAGACTTTGGTTTTATTATTTATACCTGATAACATCCTGACGAATGTTTTTAGAAACTGATCCATCTATATTAAATATGCATAAATCGTTTAATAATATGCACTTTAGAAGCCGTTCATTTGGACCTATTGAAATGACAAGTAAATAATTATGATCATGCTTCGCCAGCTTGAAAAAAGCTTCACACTATAAAAATTGTTGTTGTAACAAATCGTGTCCGGCCACTATTGTGTTTGCTTTGACGGCATGATTAACTCTGGATTGAGTGAAATGCGTCGTCGGCAATGAATACAGCGGGTATAGTGTGGTTGGAATACTATTATTGAACACTCTTGAAAATCCGCATACGACAAGATACAGAACGCATTGTTAAAAAATATGATACGCCTAATACTAATGTCTAATGACAGGTAAATTAATTGGATCTTTTAAAGATTAATTCGTTTAATAAAACAAAACAATACTGTATTCAGTAAAAAACACTATCAAAGTATAATTAAGTTTACTTTTTTTGCCCTCCCATGCCAATACTGCTCTTTACTCATTATTATTATATTTCTCTTTAACACTCCAGTACACAAAGAAAAATACTTAATCTGGAGAAGTAGACTTCAAATGTCATGGTGTAGAAAGAACAGGAATTATACTTACATAACATTGAGAGTGATGATAGTTTTATTTACATTTCTCTCTACAGGCCCAATATAGGCCTTCCATAAAAAAGAATGTAACAGGATTTTAATTACACCATATTTTAAAATAATAAAAATACAACATTAAAATCAATACACACAATTAATACACACAATACACACTACATGTTTTGACGTGTCACACGCCATCTTCAGGAGTGAAGTTGCAAGATATAAATTATAAATATATATATATATATAACACTATATTTTGTTGTACGCTAGTGCCTGCGAGACATCTCACTCAATACCATTGGTAATCAGGCAGCTCAGGTCACGACACACGGTTGAAATACAAGGCTAACGTGAAATGTGCCACAAAGCTATATGTGTATAATGTCCATCGCTTTTTTATAGTAGAAATTAAAACGATAAAACTTATTATTTTTTTTATAATCTATAGCACAAATAGCAAATAAATGTAGGTACAGTGATGTAACATCGAAAAGAACACGGAAACTTATGAAATTGGATTATGGGAACTAAGACATATTAATCCTTTCAAGAAAATGACTTTGTATATCACTGAAGGTCGTTTGACCGAAACGTTGAACACAGCTATTTTTACCAATTTATATGTTCTCGCACCTTATTTTTGGATATCGCTATCGGCGAGAACCTTTTAAGTCTTTTAGATGCATTAATATTCCTTTGTATTTATTTGAAACGAATTTGTTAATAGTTAAGCACAAAGCTGCACAATGGGCTATCTGTGCTCTGCTCACCACGGGTGTAGCGGAATAAGTCCGCATACATACGGCTGTGCTACTGGGGGAGGGGCTATTTGAAACGAAACTACAATTAAAACTATTACTTCCAGGCTTAGATCAATTTCGCGCAATCTACTCTAGGGCCACCTGCATCATCCGTCTCTAATTGAGAAGTGATAGAGAGAAGGTAGATAGTCAACAACACCTACCGCCAACTCTTGGGCTACTCTAGTCGAACAGTGGGATTGGCCGTCACATTATAACGTCTCAACGGCTGAAAGGATAATTGAATTTGAACCAGTGACTTGCAGAGCACTCTGACTACCAGGCCAGAATCATGTACGATAGACACAAAATGTTTTATGACATCGAATCTATACGTCTATTGGGTATCCAACATAGATTTTTTTTTGTATATACTAGGGTCATGATTACTTAAACTCACTTGTTGCTTAAAACGAAAACCTTTAGCTCAGAAACTAAACTGCACAAGAAGGTAACTTGATGTAAAAAACAGCGACGATTGTACATTTGTGTTTTACAATATGTATACACAATTGTTATCAAAGTAAGTTAACAGTTTTTAAGAAGATCTATAAATATAAATTATTTTACTTGTATGTTTATACAGATAATAAGAGAGTTTTTCAGTATATATATTTATATTGATCAAAGCAGATGGTATATTCGTGGTGCGGAACAAACCTATAATTCATTTATGTCAGATTCGCAATTATTTAGATGTGTTTTTTTAGCACATCGCTAAACAATGGGCATCGAACCCTGATGCTCAAGCTTACCGTTGAGCCACTGAGGGCGCTCGACTCTCAATCTGATGGTCGCGGGTTCGAATCCCCGTCATATCAAACATGTTAACCTTTTCAGCCAGGGGGACGTTATAATGTGACGGTCAATCCCACTATTCGTTGGTAAAAGAGTAGCCCAACGGTTGGCGGTGGGTGGTGATGACTAGCTGCCTTCCCTCTAGTCTTACACTGCTAAATTAGGAACGGCTAGCACAGATAGCCCTCATTTAACTTTGCGCGAAATTCAAAAAACAAACATTCTATTTATGCAATAGGAGGATGAGTTTTTTCCCACCGAATAGTAATATTCAGATTCGTTGACAAGTTATAGTGGGTAGTTGGAAAATGTGTTGGATATCAGAATAAGTTCAACATTTCGACCACTTGTGCGGTCATTTTCCAAACACAGAACAAATTACACCTTTTAAACTGTCAACGAATTTGGACATCGTATTTATGTATAATTATAATTTGTTTCGTTTATTAAAACAAGGAGGAACCCTCAATACCCGCGGCTGTAATTAGATCTCAAATCGGTCAAGAGATGGAGCTATGAGCGAAAAGTTTGTACTTGAAAAGAAACTCGATCATTCTATGAGCCACTATGCCGCGCCTAAAAATACTACCACTGACGTTATGGTTACGTTCTTTAATGTATATATATTAAAATATCATAACACACCACTTGAATTGTCACTGATTGTTTTTGAGAGTTTTCATAGTAAGTAGTTTCTACTTCCAGTGATTCAGTAGTTTAGCAGTGCAATAAAGAACGGATAACTTACAAGTTTATACATAGTGATATTAATCTTGCAATGAATGATCCATAGTAATACTAACATCAACAAGTAACGTAAATAATATAAACTTTTCGTTATAGGATCATTAATCTTTTTTCTTAGATCTTCGTAACTATCCACTCAGTATTAGATTTTAGGATTTCTACTGGCCAGAGGTAACACTAATAAGAACGACTGCATCTTGAAGTTTATTATTTCTTACACTTTTATACTGGCCAGAGGTAACACTAATAAGAACGACTGCATCTTGAAGTTTATTATTTCTTACACTTTTATACTGGCCAGAGGTAACACTAATAAGAACGACTGCATCTTGAAGTTTATTATTTCTTACACTTTTATACTGGCCAGAGGTAACACTAATAAGAACGACTGCATCTTGAAGTTTATTATTTCTTACACTTTTATGGCTTGTTAATCGATCTCTACTTGTTTTCATTAGTTGTTTCCTCTTCTCTAAGTTGGTTTATGAGTTATATGATTGCTTGGTTAAATTTCTAGATGCACTGATGGGCTATTTTTACAAGGAACCCCATCTAATGTCATCTATCGTGTCATAATAGCCTGAAGTGGACGTGACGTAGACTCTCAGCTACTGTCTTGTTCGATTGTAGCTTATTCCTATTCTCAGACACAGAAAATACAGAGGATTATAGTGGCGAATCTGACGTTATGTCAAAGATGATCTACTGGATTGATATTCAGCTAGCGTACTGATCGAGGAAGAAAATGAAGCCTTTGAAATGACTGTGAACAATGCATGAGCATTAGATTAGTGCATTATCTTATTGGAAGAACCACTTAAGAATCAGGATAGAAATGTATGTAATTGTTAGGTGGAATAATCTGAAAGAACATGGACGTCATTCGCCTTTAAAGTAAATCGAAGTGGATTTATTCCTGACATAAGAATGTTTCCACATTATTACACTACTTCCAGTGGCTTACTCTGTCGTAGCTACAGAAGTAGCCACACATGATTTACACTGTTTGTTTCTATATATATTTGCTTTATCATCAGCTCAGAAGAGATGAAAAGTCATTCATCAAATGCTTCCCGTCACCCATGTACTGGTATGAGATAACCACCATACACACCAAAGAACAGTTTATATTTGCGGATTTGTGGTGCCTTGAAAAACTGGTTAGAGTGTAGAATCATCCTTAGTTGTTTCAACTTTAAAATAGTTAGTGAATGTTTATATGATTTGTAAATCTTATCTCTATATAGAATAACTTTTGGTTTCTTTAGTATATGACAAGCAGTATGTTTTCTATGTGAAGGCAATCTGTTTAGTTTTCTTTTTTTATTTTCAGTGTTCGTAAATATTTGATTCACTTCACATGTATTCATTTTTATCTTGTGTAAGCCAACATTAAATTAGAATAACTTCATCTCTTAGCTTTCTTAATTTATAATTAATTTTATCCCGTATATTTGATTCATTATGCACGTAATTACGTATTACTATCTTTTTGTATGTCTCTTTTAGTTAATTCACCAAAGGTTCATAATCATTATCTTGACATATTCTTGGAAAAAATGTAAATTCAACAGTTCTTAGCGGTGATACAAAAAAAGGAGTAAATTACTTTCTCAGGAGGTAATTAAAGTGCTTATATATTATTAAATATTACTTTTCAGAGCGTACTCTACAAAACAGGTTATTTTGTATTTCATCAGTTGTCTTTGCTGACCCCCCCTTTTCTTCTTCTTGTCAATAACTGTTCCATCCTGCAATACTTCTAAATTCTCTTGACAATAACTTTTATTCTTAGAAATGTGCGATTTAAAAGTTGATTAACAATTAAACTTACAGACTGAATGATAAGGAAAAAATTATTGTTTGAACAGCTATACTTTATAATAGACCAAAATATTTTCTAGATAACAAAGCATCTTGCATCGCCAGTGAGGTCAATAGGTTAAATTATTTGAGAAACGGCATAAAAAAACGAGACAATAACAATCTAAAGTTGAATACATCTCTATGGGTTGCGTAAAACCATTGAGTTATAGAGTTAATCGCACATTACAAGAATTGTTTATAAAATAGTACAGTAGCTTTACTGGTATCATGGTTCAATTTGTGTAACTAATGCAATATAGGTGGTCAGTTTTATAGTCTATTCACATGTTTGATTGTATTCAAACCAAAGTGAAATAATATATTTCTAAATGAAAAGTATTCACTACGTGGAATGTTTTAAAGATGGAAAATACTAAGTAACTATAACCAAAATGAATGTGCTTTATTGCTATTATTTGGCAGATGAAAATAAAGAAAAATAAGAAATTAACATGCATCTGTTATCGAGATTCTGATATGCCCTCTAATTTATGAAGTGTTGAATTTCTCCAAAATAATCTTTTCATAAATGTAGAATTATATGATTAAAAAGAGTGTTTTTACTAGTTCAGAAATAACAAAAAGCGTGGAATATAGCAATAAGTCAATACAGGCTGAATTGCTTAACCTTGTGTATTTGAAAAACTTAATATTTTATGTCAACAAAGACTCAGTATGGCTCATATCAGTTTGTTTGTAATAAAGCACAAAGCTACACAATGGGCTATTTGTGCTCTGCCCACCACGGGTATCGAAACTCGGATTTTAGCGTTGTAAGTCTGCAGACATACCGCTGTGCCACTGGGGGGAGGCAGGCTCATATCAGAGTTAGATGACAAACTTAACATAGTAACAGAAATATAATTGCATATATCGGTAGAATATTTATGATATGCTACATCATTACCATGTAATATTTCCAAGATGGTGGTCCCTAGCGTATGCGAGCCTATATATCTGTATTTTCTGTGTTAAATACTTATAAAATGTTATGTATATAAAAACAAATCGGATTCTACGCGTCATCTCATATGATAATAGATGGATGCATTTACGTCATCGTATTTCCTTATGGCAGTTTGTACATAGAATATTGGCATTTAAATATTTTACTACTTGTATCGCTTTCGTCAGAAGATTCCAAGAACTACTTGCTGCTCCTATGATATTGAGGAAAAAAATAATGTGTCCTGGTGATGGTGGTATAGTCGAGGTACTATGCTTCCCACCAGGGATGGTGCTAGCGGAGGGCTTGCTCCCCTCAAGCTAATGCTGTCGATTATTCTAATTTTCGGTTTATTTTTAATTTGGCTTCAGTTAAGAACAGCTAGAGCCGGGACTGCTTCCTGCTGTCATTGTCCTTAAGCGGCAAATGGTAACAATTGGATGACTAGGTGTCGTTGATGTGTCATCTATGGGATGTCTATAAGGAAGAGACTTTCAAGGTTTTAGGAGAATAATTCCTCACTGAAACTCGGATACGTACTCCACAAAGAATCATTGAAAATTAGGTTATGTGGTTTTTTTCTGCTGTTAAAACACACATATTGGTATCAAGTGGTGTTAACCTCATTGCTCTTTTGGTGTTGTTTATGAAAGGTAACATGTTCAAGATATCTACATCCAATAAATCGACATTCTCATCCCATTTCCCTGTTCTCTGGTGTGGTGAATGACTTTATACCTTCAATATCACCCATCTCTTGTTAGAACATCTATTTGATTAATAGAAATACTGGTTTGGTCCACTTTTTGTCAATATTTACTTGTTTGAAAACTCCTCGACTAGCACATGACATTACATCATACCTTTAAGTTATCATACATATAATAAAAAACAGGTTTATTAGTCAAAATGACATGTTTGTTATAGACCGTGCAAGAATTTCTACATGTTAAAACTAGTCTTGTTTAAATAACAAAAAATATTGTCATTCCTGAAAACCTGTTGTGTATCAATGTATGTATTGTCATTCCTGAAAAGCTGTTGTGTGTGAATGTATGTATTGTCATTCCTGAAAACCTGTTATGTATGAATGTATGTCATTAAGTGTAAACTAAAACAAATGCAAAACACAACGTTCATTGGATGATAGATAATTTATAGCATTTTAAACACACAACAACTGCAAATGCACAGTCTTAACTGTGATAAAAAATGCATTTTCGTGACTATATGCATTGCAAGCAAACAGCTTTTGTCAAATTACATATGTAAATGACACACAGAAATATAAATAAATACGATTAACTTAAATTATGAAGAATGACCCGTAAACGTACGAAACTAAGTGAAGTTATTAAAACGTATATGATTGAATTAAAAAATTTCTTTAAGCAAATGATTTACTTTTCTATACAAATATAATCTATTATAATAATACTCAGTTTTTGTCTGTCCTGAAAATGCGCACGCACCTTACCATTTAAATGTGTATGTGCGCGCTCGTCGTTTAAGGGGATGTAAACAAAAGGCGTGTGTAAATATACTTTAGTAGAAATTTTATACAAAATATTAAAAGCTTATCAAAGTTTATAAAAAGTTCTAACGTTAGATCATAGAAAAACATCATAAGTTTCTTTATTGATAATATTAAGTACGGTAAAGTTCAGTCCAAACTAAACTAAAGCACAAAAAAAAGTACAAAAGATACACTGTTAATTTATCTCTTTATCTAATATAGGCCGAATGTAATAAAAGGCTTAACTAATGTTAGGGCTTAGAAAGGTGGACATTTAGATTTTGTAGTCTGCGATTAGAATTCTTTTGTAATATTCTATAAATCATATATTTAAAAAAGTACTTTTGCAATAAGGATATTAATCTGACCGCAAATGTTTTGCGTGTCTCTGCTAGTTATACATAATTTTAGGTTATCAAAACCTAGTTAATACTTGTGTATATCTATCACAATAATGAACATAAACTAAGATGGAAATATTTATAATTGTTCATCTTATGCAAAAAAATATTAACCAGAAACTCAAGAACAATCACTAAAATATATTTCGACAGTTTAATGCAACATATATATATATATCTATATTATTGAGGATGATTGTTTTCAAGTGTTGCTGTTACTGCTGTGGAAACATCGTACCAAATACGTATGTACACGATTTTCTCTTTCTTTTTCTTTTGCGTCTGTAAGTGAATCCATAACCAGAAATTGTTAAAGCACAACTTATGTTTGTTAAAGGACAAAATATTATTGTTATCATCTACGATGATGTTTCTACTTTTGGTTCTTCCTGAGAAGTGTAAACTAAAGTTTCGAGTTTGTTAGATTTTTCTTTGTCAGTTTTGTCAGATGATGTGTGAAAGTTCTTCTGCTGAGTGGTTGAAGGAGGAACTTCTGTTTGGACGTTTTCAGAGAATGTCTGATCTTTGGGTTTTGTGACATCATTCACAGGTAGGGCCTCAGCGTATTCACCCAATACATGTACAGGCATCCAAGGGCCTCTACTTAAAGACTTCTTTGGATATGTTAGCTTTCCATTTGGAGCTGGTTGATGATTGTAAGCTTCCAACGAAGATGTTGCAATTTCATAGCTCTGTAAATTGGTTTCCATTACATCGCTTGAAGATTGATAATAATTAGATGTTGTAGAAGGCTGATCCCCGTACGTTGGGGATTCTCGTGAAAGAATAACTTGGGTACGTTCGTAGGAAGGAAGTGATAGTCTTTGCCTTTCAGTAGGTGTTTCAGACTTTGGCCTGCTGTACACATGGACAGGGGGTCGCAAACCTTGGTAAATGATGATAGGCGGTCTGTTATGGTAAGGTGCTGCCGTGGCAAAAGTAGGGGGAGCTTGGTAATTAACCTTTGGGTAAGGGTCTTCTTGATCATTATATTTTTCTTCACCAACTTCTACTTCCTTTCCAAAATCTTGCAAATACTGTGTTCCAACTGCAAAGTTATCAGCTTGGTAAGATGTCTCCTTTTGGTCTATATCATTGTAATATTTAACGCCATTAATAGGGTCGTAGCGATTCTTTTCCAAGTCTCGGTTGCCGTAACCTCCTACCGGCCTGCTAGATATCAAGCTGCAATGAATAGTCTGGGAGGATATTTACCTCATGGAAAAAACTTCGATCCGCATGACCTGCTTAACCTTAGGTTTCGCAATTCTTTACGGATGAAGAAACTACCTACGTCTGAATATTTTTCTGAATATAACGGCCGAGGTTCCGAATATGATAGAGCCTCTATTTATAACGCACAATACATAAACTAGACTCATAATTTGGTATCAGACCGTATACTTCTTGGTTCCCGTTCCCATATTTAGATGCAGTTTCACCTATTATAGAGGCATGTCCATATCCTGTCGGCGAGTTATCATAATATTCACTGTTTACTCCAACGCCTGTTACAGAGCTATCAACATATTTATTGGTATCTCCAAACCTTTGAAATAAAGAATAATGGTGGGAAGCTGAAGGGTAATTCCGGATGTTATCTGTATATCTGTTTCCAGCTTCGTTCAAAATGTGACCATTTTTGATCAAACTCAAAATAGATTTCTTTGGGGTGCTTGCTGAAGACGTATAATCTATAGTACTTTCAAAGCCAATAGGAGATAGCTGATAACTCTGATATTTTCCAAGCACGTATTCTTCAGGAGCTTTATAGTTAGTAGTAGCTTCTTTCTGTAACAGAATACTGGCTTGTGCTTTATAGTCTTCTAAATTACTATGTTTATCAAACGCAGTATAGGGAGCGTTGGCCGATTCCTTATACTTCTCTGAAACACCAAAATTACCGTTTCCATTGAAGCTTGCTTTTGAACCACCCTTTGATGTTTCTGCCTTGTGGACGGCAATTGGTAGGGGAAAGACTTGAATGGGAAGAGAAGAGGCGGCTGCTTGGGGATAGCTTGGAAAACTGAGATCTTTACTACGAAAACGTGATCCTCTCTGTCCTTGAAAGTTTCGAAATGTAAGGCTCCCCATGGATGGAATTATGTACTCACTTCCTCTCTGTATGCTAAATGGTTTCTTGCTTCCAGTAGAAACTTTATAATCCAGATTTCTTTCATGTAGACTATAGCCTACGGGGCGTGGAGGAACATATATAGGTTGAGGTTTGTTTGGTGCTTCCATAAAGACTGGCTGGGTGGCAAAAACTTTGAAGATGTCAGACGAAGCAGTATTGCTACCTGGTGCATCATATCCTCTGCCTCTTTCGTAAGAAGTTGATACTTTCCTGTAATCGTCTGGATGTGTTTGCCTATACTCTTCATTATTATTTACTCCATAATTAGTTTTGTAGTCACCTTGTTTTTCTTGTCTATATCCAGCTTCACTACTTCTTCCAGAGCCAGCTGTTACTTGTTTATATTCAATTTGATTTACACGACCATATCCATCATCCATAACTTCTCTGTAATCATTTCCATTTAATCCTTGGCCTGAATAACTCTTAATATTATTTTCGCGGTCTATAAAAATCTGCCTCAAACCTCTATTATAGGCGTTTATTTCTTTATCTATGGGTCCACTAGTGTCAAGTCCCCTAATACCTTCATCATAACTTTCACTATAATTATTTTCAACTTCGTCGTAACTTCCACCACCTTGTTCATATCCATTCTTAAAGGCAACCCTTCCATCTCCATGAACTACAATTCCGCTGAGGTCTGTGCTACTTTTGCTAACACCAAATGTGGCAGTATTTTGTCCATATCCTCGACCTTCCCCTATCTCAACACCATAAGATATAGTGTCACCATCGGTATATCCACCTCCATTGTTAGTGGACGGAGAGCCAGGATTTCTTGTGTTGTAATTCTTGCCATACACGTCTTTTTGGCCTACAACGTGTATTGGTGGATCGTGCTGAGATTGGTAGATGAGAACGGGAAGATCATGATAAGGAAGAGGGACGTACTCAACTGGACGAGAGGGGCTATTTCCTCCCTCTCCATTTCCATAACTGATAGACCTGGGATTCTTTGGGAATGAAGGAAAGTGAATGACTGGTGGCGGGAGGCCACTATAAACGACGGGACCTCGATATTTTACTGGTAACTTCTGTACCCGACGAGATTGGCTCTCTTCCACTTTGATGTCTTCGGTTATCACTAACGTAGCTACTGCAGCTAGCAGAAAATAATGTGTTGAAACCTGAAAATACGTGAATTTAAAGTAGTGTAACATTGTAAAAAAAGGTGACATATAACAAAGAAATACATAGCAGATGTTTTTATACTGTAAATGAAAACAGAAAAAATAAGTCATATACGGTTTTAAAATTATATATATGTTTATATATATATTAATACAGAGTTTTCATAAACGTAAAATGTACAACTGAGGGATAACATAGAAAAAGTAACGATTTAATATTGTGGTAAAAAATTTTTGTTTGTTTGAAATTACGCTTAATATTCATGTTCCTCAGAGTGGCATGGCGATATGTGTATTCTGTGATATATTATAGCGTCGCTTCTTTAACCACATGCTTTACGTATTTAAAATGTCTTAGTCCGTTAACACGGTTACTCCTGGTGGCGTGTATCTGTTATTATGGTGACTACCGAGCGATGCCACTTAA
>NW_013665700.1:398852-413611 GCF_000517525.1 Limulus polyphemus | reverse complement strand
CCCGTGGTGAGCAGAGCATAGATGGCCCATTGTGTAGCTTGTGGTTAACTTACAAACAAACAAACAAGAGTTCAGTATACTTAGTAAAAACCAGCGTGATGATGAACGAATTTTTTTCAGGTAAAGAAATAGGATCATTGATATGACAAAACGCGCTTTTTCAGCTACTGAAAATACAAGCATGATGTTGTTGTTTTGTTTATTTCTCTTTAGCACAAAGCTAAACAATGGGCTATCTGCGTTCTGTTCATCGCAGGGAAGTGAACCCCGGATTCTTGCTCTGTAAACACAGAAACTTACTGTTGATCCACCGGGTGACGATATTCCACTTTAAGACTCATACTAGTAAAATACATTAATTTCAAATGAACCAGAAATAATTATTTTAAATCAACAATATAAGCCGGTTTAAACATGTATATCCTTTACGTATTTAAAATGTCTTAGTCCGTTAACACGGTTACTCCTGGTGGCGTGTATCTGTTATTATGGTGACTACCGAGCGATGCCATTTAATCGATACAGTTGATATAACATAACCTAAGGTATATCCAGTTCGCCGTTGACGTCAGTATATGCATTAGCCTAGGTAAGACAAATGGTTGTCTCAACCTAGACCTCATCATTGATTCATAAAAACATTATATTGATTTAGTATACATGACCGATTTTACTTTACATTATTTGTTCCGGGTCTCTTTATTAAGCGAGGCTGTAACCTAACTATCAACGTCAAGGGCGAGATATATTGGGTGTTGACCGAGAGAGGACGCAACAGTAGTTCAAGAAACACAAAAACAGTAGTTTAAGCCTATCTAAGCTACAGTATTTGACATGCGTATTTAGACAAATGGAATCTTGACAGCAGATAAAAAAAATTAAACATTTACTAAATAATATACTAACGTTATCTATTTTAAACCTAGTGTTATTTCTTTTATTTTTTAAAGAAGAACTGAAGGCAACATGGCCTAAAAAATAGATTTAGGTCGTTTTCAGTTTTCTCAAATTCGTCAGAAACGAGTGATGTAAATAAACTAACTTGTAAATATAGGTGGGAACAAAAATAATAATTTTTAGTTATTTAAAAAAACTTAAATAATTTAATAATGCTATAGCGAAATTTATCATATAAAGCACACGCTAAATATTTCACAAATATGATTATTTATGTGTATCCACAAGGAATGGACATCATTCATCTCGCTCGAGTCTGCCTATAACTTTTTTGTTTTTTTATATTTTAGCTAAAAGCTCTACTCTGTCCGCCGCGAGCATCAAACCACAAAATTAAGCGCTGGAAGCTCCTGAAGCAGATTGACACCTCTATACTGCAAACGCTCAATATAACACTTATTTTGTATATAGACTTTTCATAAACTATACTACATTGCATTATAAATTGCATAAACTGCATACAATTTTGGAAATCAACAACTTAAAACACAGACTTGCTCGAAAATATTTCCATTATTTTCCATAATTTAATATTTATTAAACGTATTGATTTATGGAAGTTGAGATGACATCATATTAATGGTTTATAATTGAAGGTGTGAAATTCCTTACATACTCCCACGTTAGGAGTATTCCGGTGTACTTTACGAAATTGTAATAAAAATTAATCTTGACGGTCGAAGCAATATAGGATCTAATTAACTGAGTACTCTTAATAACAGTTTAACAATTCTCTACACTGTGCATTCTCACTGTTGTTTATCAGTGTCAACTAAGTTGTGCAAGTAATACAATCAGTTGTCCGTGAATATAAATTAAACGTTGCAATAACGTGTATAATGAAATATACGTCTTACGTTGTTAACACGGGCAAGCTCTATTCAAAAGCTTGAATAATTTCACGTTTTCGAAACTTTACTTTCTACACGACAATTATGCCTCAAAGTGAAGACTTCTAGATCATATATATATATATTTTAATAAATCTTACATTAGAAGCAAAAGACATACAATATACAACAAGCAGAAAGTGCAAATAAAGTCCATTTGTACTCTCTAGTGGTTGTGGGTTTAATATAGTCAAGGATAAAAGGTTTATATCCAATGTGTGTCTACATAGCAAGACGCATGTATTTCCAAATTAGTACAGTTGTAGTATTTTAACGCAAGCTCGACAAATGAGTGACAGGCTACTGAAGAATACTAATCAAAAGTAAAACAATGCACTGATAACGATATCATATTTAAAGTTTCATTGCCCAGTTAAGCCTAACGAACTGATTTGGTTCGTAACAAAGTTCCTGAACAGGCTTCTAGGCAACGTTGTCATCCTAAAGCTATATAACTTGTTTCCTTTATACAAATACTTCCGCAACTAATAGCGGTATTAAGAACACTTTATACAGGGTGTCCGAAAAGCCTGGAACCAAAGTTGATTTGCAGCTTTTCTTAATTTCAGGTACGTGACTGATTATGGCGCTGTCAAAGCATGAGAAGGTAAAGTTGATCCTGTTGTTAATCTAAACTAGTTTCGAATTACAAGAACAGCGTGTGTAAAACATTCTATAAAATTCATTGAAGTGCCTACGGTTCCAGACGTTTCGGACATCATATATGTTGAAACTCATGGAAAGGCGGATTTTCTCCTTAATAAAGTTACATCTATAGAAAACTGATATTTGCAAATTGGGGGCATGCAACTACATCAAAAGAAAATCTAAATAATGTATATGTAGCAAGTGATGAATAACTCTGTCCTTCAGTCTAAATATACATCGCTATGACGTCGTTTTACTGAAATATCATTTTAGCATTAACAGCAAAAATAATATGCAGGATAATTGGATTTTTTAGCATTTTACTCGTGTTTGTTTAATGCGTTGTTGTTATTATTACTGTTTTTGTAACAGTATTTATACGTATATTCCTCTACACGTAATGTGCATTCTCAAAGGTTTCGAAGCTTCCTTTCGTGATTGCAGTGTAAACGAAATACTTGAATTTGCATCAGTGTTTTACTAAGTTGTTTCTTTCGTAAAACAAATGAGGAAAAAAAATGCACAGAAATAAGGCAAATTAGAGGTTAAAAATTTTGGATCAGTATAATATTATAACTTGTGTTAGAGTTGGATCAGTATATTATAGAAATTTGAGTTAGAGATGTCAGCGATATTGCAGCTTATATGTTTTAGTTCTGAATGACTGGTTTTACTGATACTGCTAGAACCAAATATACAAAGTAAATACAAAACGTGAAATACGTTGAATAATGTTATTTTCCATAAATCATTTTAACTATTATTTGTTACAGATATTATTCCTGACTTTTTACGAACGTAAGTTTATCCACAATACAGTCTAGTGAAATCACAGTACTTATTAAATTTTTTATAGAAATATAAACTTATGTACAGCACAATTCAGAAATAAGACGAAAATTCTTAGGAAAACTTCATATCAACAAACACAAAATTAGCTTTCGTAAAATGCACAAATGTGGTGATAACCATTAGACTAGCTTATTACAAATATCGGAAATGGAATTTTCAACCTGAATGGCATCCTATGCGACACATGAGCTGAACGGCCAGAGCCTAGAACTCATAGAGCTTATGTATAACCTTTATTTATTACTGAGTAGCGGCCAATAAGCAGCATAAGGGCGTTGTCTGGTTCTGAGTCGAATAATTGGATTGATTGTTACTTTTACAACGCGCCCACAGTGAAAGTGCAGAGTGTGCTCAGCGGCATGATGCGTTGAATCTTGAACCTTTTGATCTGCAGCCCGAGATGTTAATCACTAGGCCATTCCTGACCTTGTAACAGATCTATTTAACTTCAATATCAAGCACAAATTTAATAAGCAAAGTTCACAAACACAAAAAATCCTAAACATATTGCAGATACGTTTCGCATGAGGTAACTTTAAACTAAACTATGTTAAACCATGTATTTAAAAATAAATAAAACCAGGCTGACTTTTTAACCCACGGAAAGCCCGAGTTAACCTATAGTTAAGGGAAGACGTATTACTAAATCTGAAAAGAATCTATAGAGTTATTTCTCCATAATAGTAGGTTTCACACATATATATATATATATCACAAATAATTAGTCACAAAAACCACCCATATTACTTTTCAAATAAAACGAAAATGGGTCTGGCATGGCCTGCTGGTTAGGGCACTTGACTCGCGAGATTGAAACTCGTCGCCCTTTTAACCATAGTGGTATTATAATATGGAGTTATAATGTGGCGGTCAATACCACTATTAGTTTGTATCCCAAGAGTTAGAGGTAAATGGTACTGTTTAGCTGCCTTAACTCTAGTCTATCACTTCAAAGTTAGGGACGACTAGCGCAGATAGTCCTTCGAGTAGCTTTGCGCAAACATTTAAGAAACAAACAAACAAAAAACTGCATTCAAAAAAGGAGCTAAAATGTAATTACTTTCCTTACAATCTGGTCAACAACAGAACTTATAAAGTTTTAAGTTTTCATAAAAGCAAAAACTACGTAATTATATATTAAGGTTATGGACAGAGACTTTTTGGTGACAAACGATAGATTTAAAGTGGTATTTTTACCTACCTCTGATTTCATGCCAGATTGAACAAATTTAATGGATCGTGAAAACAACGACAAAACATCTGTAGGTAACTTGTTTTTATTTTAATTTATGTTCATTTTTTTACACGACCTTTACAACACACACCTCTTAACCCTAAATGTTTTTAGTAATTTTCATTTGATGCTGTAGATCTTAAATAACGTTAGTTCAATTATTTGATTATACTTATTTTGAGAATTGACAATAACAAAACATCAATAATTCGTAATATGTATATATTCAGTTTTTAATTGTAAAAATTTAGTATCTTTGTTCCATCATTTATGATGCGATATTTGTTTTAATATCAAGTCTGGACCTTCCATAATAATACACATTCATGTGCTGTAAATTCACCTAAGAATCACCACTAAGGTACAATAAATGGAACGTGACGTGGTGAAATATGAGCTATACTGCTCGTAAAATCGGTTTTATAGCACGGGACAAAAACAGATCCAACGTGAATAATTTCAAGTTGCATTATTATTCTGTAATTATGAGATATAAGCTACTGCTTGAACTGAAGTACAATTATGGGTGATTTTTATTTTTTTTTCGCTGAAGTGTTTTTGGATCGATTTCACATATTTTTGTGTTACGTCAACCCAAAATATTTACACTATAATTATCATTGTTTAAACTGGTCTTTAAAGGAAAGAAATCCATGCAGGGAAGTAATATACAGATCAACATAATGCTAATATTACACCGGAGGAAGGAGAGAAGGGTATTTTTTGTTTTTATTAATCAATGTTCTTCCTCATTCATTGCTGACGTGGCATGCTTTTTAAGAATACATAATTATTTACAACTAAAAAGAAATAGCTAAGTACTTAGCTCAGCTAAGTAGACGCAGACTAAATTCATTGCTTCATGCTGCTAGTGTAAACTAAGTATAATGTAAAATATGGAAGAAATAAGTAAGGATCTGCTGATTGTGGTCGTTAGGTGTTCGCGTTACAAGCGTTCAGTTCCAACGTTCACATAACGCGATTAATTTTTGGAGTAGCTTCCCTTAGCGGCGAATAATGGCAAAATACTATAACACTCTGAAAGCACGCTACTCATCTACTATTTTCATAGTCACAGTATATAGTAATAAGTAAATTCTGGAACATTTAGTTTGTGTTGGAAACTTAACGTAGTGGCTGTTCTACTAATTAATTTGTAGAAATGTACTTTCTATATTTAAATGTGGTTGTATACAATATAATTTTATTAAAACAGCCTAACCCATACGCGATTAAATATGAAAATGCATGCTATTTGCTAACTATTGCCAATTGAGGATAAAAATATCTTATTCCAGCCAGCGTGATGAGCCCGGGTATTAGACGAAAGGCCTCGTCGTCACTTGATATGGCAAGTGTAATGTGAATATAATATATTCTTCCTTACTTTCACTCATAAGTTCTTAAAATTTCAGTTGAGTCACCGAGGGGGCGTTATTTGATAGGACAGAGAAGATCAGGAACACAATGAATTGGGGAAAAAAAATCAAACGTAAACAATTAAGTGTGAAGTTAAGAAATATGAAGGTCATGTGAAATATTTCGCGCTTGCTTGATTTCTAAACTTTGCTGGTTCACACTTAAATAACTATTGAAATGTAGAAACTCACCTTATTCATAGCTGCCTCGATAGGAGCACAAAGGACTAGACTGTTTAGTCTTATTCGAATTATGTGTGCGATTCTTGATGGCGTGACCGACTTCAAGCTTATATACCGGCTTACCGCTAGAGTTTTTTTTAAATTCTGATCGTCGGTCAACAAGAGGACGGCCTTGATGTGCACACCTGAAGGAAAACTCAGTCTTTGCTTCTTGCCCGTGGCCTGCATTTACACACTTGGGAAGCAGCTCTAACGCAAAGTTTGGTCAGGCCCGAACCCGTAGTGAAGTTTCTCGCCGAGTAAGAGACGAGGGAAGGAGGAAATAATGTTTCATTTGACACTGGTTAGAGTAAAGCACGTGCAGGGTTAGCACCAGGAAGTGATCATGCATACCGGCGGCGCGGGAATACACTATATTGGCAAAAAAAAACAACAAGAAAAGAACACAATATAATTGCTACTGTAAAATTTGTCTCAGGGGGAAATTATAGGTATGTATCACTTACATTTACGCGTGATATCAATACCCTTAATTAAGCTTATTCATAATATAGTTGGTTTCAAACTTCTTACGTTTTGGGATTTTATGTGAGAAATATTTATATCATCATGGCCTGGCATGGCCAGGTGGTTAGGGCGCTTGACTTGCAATCTGGGGGTCGCGGGTTCGAATCCCCGTCCTACTAAACATGCTCGCCATTTCAGCCGTGGTGACGGTCAATCCCACTATTCGTTGGTAAAAGAGTAGCCCAAGAGTTGGCGGTGGGTGGTGATGACTAGCTGCCTTCCCTCTAGTCATTCACTGCTAAATTAGGGACGACTAGCGCAGATAGCCCTCGTGTAGCTTTGCGCGAAATTCAAAACAAACAAACTCTTGTTATCTAATCTTATAGGGTATGAAAACTCGTTTACTAATAATTGTAGCCTTATATGCCGCACCTACCAGATAGTGCACATTTCTTACTCCAGAACATTTTGTTAATTTTCCATAAACGTAAGAATACATATAATAGCATATATTATATATATATATACATATCCTGATTTACAACCTGTCAGCAGCACTCATCTGTACGCAAATACTGACTGTCATAATAGTGCCGAGAACGATCAGCGGCTAGGTTTTCCTTTTTGAATCTAGGACTTTTCTATCTGCACCTGGGGCGCACTAATTACTAGGCCACGCCTTGTCCCTTGTATTTGGTACGTTATAATATACATTTATACAGTTTGTTTGTTGTTAAGCAAAAGATACATAATGGGCTATCTGTGCTGTGTCAACCACGGGCATTGAAACACGAATTTTAGCGTTATAAGTTCACAGATTTTATCGTTGAGCCACTGGGTGGCACATGTATACAGATTACAAAAATTAATATTTTATTATACTGACATATATAAGTCATTGTATATACACTGATTTGTTCACAATATGAATGCATCCCTAACGCTGTTGAAAATTAATTAGATACGACTGAAGTGTAGTTTGTTTGACAAAATGCCTTCCACCCAATATTGCCTCATGCATGACATTAGTTTTGTAATTAATTATAACCTAATAAAATTATAATTACAACACTGTATTCTAGAATGCCACTTGCGTAGCCTATCAGTTGGTTTACTGTTTTATTCTAGAACCACATTAACGTTTCAATTTCGAATGTTCTGGAAAACTAGTCTTAACTCAAGTTTATCATATATATATCTACATCAAACGATGAAATCACCTGACCACGCTTGTAGACTAAACTTATGAGACAGAATTTAAAATATATTCAGCAAATACTTATATTACAACAAATTTACTTTTTTAACCTTTACAAGCAGAAACAATATTCAACATTATTTACTATTGCATAGTATTTCTCCCTATAAAAAGAACATTTATAACAACCCATTTTTTGGGCAATAACATTATTTAAGTGCTTAACTCTTCATTTATATTGTCATCAACAGCGAAATGCTTACAGTCCTTCATGGGTATTTTGTGGTTATTTTCCAATTACGAGCATTTTGTGTCCGTAGTGACGGTCACTTGTGTTATTTCTGAAATAGATGCTTTATTTTATTTTCCTAGAATACACACTTGTAAAATGTGCCCTTTCTTAGCTTCAAGGGTCATAGTAAAGATTGTGCTTTCCTTGTTCCAGAGGTCGACATTAGCCACTTTTGTAGATAACTAAAATTATATATTTTCAACACGTTATTCCATAACCAATCACGATGAAACCCCTTTGATATGGCAGACCAGTTATATAAATACAGAACAACCCATTGTTGATCATTCTTACAGTTTTATAAAGATATTTCCAGTGTTGACTGAACCTCATTACTTTAATACAACACTCTACTTTGTTTACTCAGTGATGTTATTCCCAGTTATATTATAATTTACTGTATTCTGCATATTAACGCAATTTTCTCTTTAAACGATTGTAATTTCGTCTTTAAGCTATTCATTCTGTTTTTCTAATCCCCTCCAGCATTTGGGCATTGCCTTCAGTGTTTTCTCTTACCTTGCATGTCATATGTTACCCAGCCCTAACCCCATCGGAGGGGTTTGGGGAAAGATAATTTAATTGGATTGCAGGATAGCTGGGTGAGAGAAAACAGAAATATGCTATTTACAGAGTCCGTTGTTTGTTTGTTTTGAATTTCGCGCAAAGCTACACGAGGGCTATCTGCGCCGTTGTTACTAGTGGTGTACTGCAGGGCTTAGTGCTTGAGTCTTTTTTATATATACATTGATATGGACATAATTACGAAGTTAATAAAGCAAGTTGACGATATTGAAGCTGTTGAAGGAAAACAGAATGACTTGGATCAATTCGTATGTTGGACAAATATTTCCCAATTAACTGACCTTTAATTATAATAAGTGCATCAAAATACATTTTTTGTTATCACAATTCATTTCAAACATTTTATATAGATGAGAATCCATTTAATAGCGTGACTGAAGAAAAGGTTCGTGCCATAGTGACATCGAGACAGCTCTAATGCTAGTAGGAAAGTGAATAGAGTTTAGAATTATTTATAGGCATATTGATTATGAATCAAAAGAGGTAAATATTTGTTTATACATAGTTAGGCCTCTCTTGGAATATTGAGTGCAGTTTTGATCTTCTTAGAAAGGGTTCAAAGGAGGGCTCTAGGATGATTCCGGTAATGAAATGGTTATCTTAAGGGGACAGGTTAAGTTCTCTTAACTTTTCTTTTTTTCTCTTTTGTGAAAAGAAGGGTAAATTGTGATCGTTTTAAAGTTTACAAGCTTATTCGGGGCCTCAGTAGGATAAAAGCCTTTTTTTCTTTATGTTGAATTCCGAGTACAATAGAACTATAGGAAAAGGTGTAATTATAGGAACAACTAAGAGAATGATTACCTTATGGAATATGCCCCCCCCCACCCCAGTGGCACAGCGGTATGTCTGCGGAGTTACAACACTAGAAACCGGGTTTCGATACTCGTGGTGGGCAGAGCACAGATAGCTCATTGTGTAGCTTTGTGCATAACTAAAAACAAATAAACAAACCTTATGGAATGAGTCGACTCAGTCTTTAGGGAAGGCCGGCACCCTACAAGACTCAAAGAGAAGAAATCAACGATTTTCGAGAAAAATAGAGTTAGTTTCTATTTTTTTAGGAGAAGTGGGTGGGAGTTTTTCAGGGACAGACTTGAAAGGCCAAGTGATCTCTTGTCCATACATTTAACTTACATCATTCTTGAGGCTAGCCATTGAGTTACTGCTTAGATGCATTCATTCATTATTGTACAATTTCATCTAGTTTTTACACTGATGATGAAATTTTATAAATTTATTTGCAAAAATATTTACATTAATCAACATACATAATTTAGGTATTAGATATCATTACACGTACGTTCCGTTAGACTTAAAACATAATATTATATAACTGTATTATCATTTCCGTTTTTTTTTCCTTACACCAAATTGTCATTTACTACTGAATTTGTTAGTTTTTAGTTTAATGATTCATAATTTGAATTTTTATGTTTGCAAATCTAAAAAAGCGCGGGAAATGAATAGCTCTCTAACAATTAACGTAAATTCGTCGTATATTACATCGCTTTTTTTTGTTGTCATTAAATTCTGGTATTAATCAGCATCTCAAAGGACAACTGAGAAAAAACGACTATTAGCTGATGGCTTTCGGATTGTTTCTCGACTTAGCTACCTATATACATATATGCGTATATATGTGTGTGTGGAAGGGGTTAAAACTTGTTACTTATACTGTTGATAAATGTTTTTTTTCACAGGTTTTAATGAAACATATGTACATTCTTTCCCGTGATAAAAGGTGAATAGTTTAATATATTTATTACTTACCTACTTTCCTACACTGCGACCGATATAAGTATTGCTGATAGATCCTGTTGTCAAATGTTAATTTATCTATGTCAACTACCGAGAAGACCTTTCTCGTTTGCACCCTGTTGCTACCGTCTACTCGACTCCGCCCTCTTGAGATTGGGACCTGTTTCGGAAGGGAATACGGATGATAAGAGGAACAGAGAGCTGAATCGTATCTTCAACCTTTTGGCCCTTAAACTTGCACGACATGCAGCGTCCTTGAGTTTCGTGTACTTGCTCTACCGACACTTAAGAAAGAAGGAATAATATATTCATCAAAATGAACAGAAGAGAGAGAGACTATAAATTATTCTTTAAAATAGTGCTATACACGCGGACTTCTTTCCGCCAATATAAATTATTGCCTTTAAATACTGATGTCAATTTAACCTTATGATGCAGGATTTACATTAGAATGCGTGTGACAACAGAAGATGCTAATCGCTTTGTAGACTATGAAACTATTTCGTTGTTACTTTGCAAGATCGCTCCTCAGTGGTACAGCGGTATGTCTGCGGACTTACAACGCTAGAATCCGGGTTTCGATACCCGTGGTGGGCAGAGCACAGATAGCCCTTTGTAAAATTACTTAACACAAAATATGTTTTAAGGTGATAAACGCAATAAAACGTTTCAGTAGGAATGAATAATGTGTTGCACCAGTATAAATGATGAAGGCTGTTGAATTATAATGTTTTTTTTTTCTTTTCGAAATTACCAGCAAGTTGTGATTTATACCAAAAGATGGCAGGAAACCATCATTGGACCCGTCAAACGCTTCTTTCCATGCGATATTTGACTATTATTAGTGGATGGTTATAATACGTATCAATGGATTGTGTCTACTTAAGATTAATGGTTAGTTTCTTTATGACGTCATCTAATAATACTTGACCTATCTCTTGAACTTATTACTGATGGCTCTATTTCGCTGATTTAGTGAATTACTTATAGGACTCAGTACGTGATAAAATTAAATACATTTATCATATAGAGGTGCTTCTGGAAGCAGTGGAACTTTTGGACCAAAAATGGACAAAAATGAGTTATTCCGTTTTACGGATACATTCAATGAAATGTTACTTTTTGGTACACTGTTACACCTTGGTGATCCAAGATCATCATTACACACCATTTCTCACTTATATAAACGAAAACTTGAAATTAGTATTTAATTAAAGTGACATGGAGTCGAGCGCCCTTAACTACCATGTCATGATAGTTTGTTTGTAGTTAAGCACAAAGCTACACAATGGGCTATCTGTGCTCTGCCCACCACGAATACCGAAGCCCGGTTTCTAGCGTAGTATGTCCACAGACGTACCGCTGTGTCACTGGGGGAGGGGGCTGTCATGACAGGTCGTACGAGTCAGAAATAAATGCTAGAAATAATTTATATGCTGTAGCTCAATAGCATTTTACGTGAATGTTTTGATTGAACTTTAACTTCTGATCAAAGCAAACTAGGTGTAGAACTAAACATTTACTCCCACTGAATAATGTGGCTATTATAATATACTGATCTAGCTAGGAATATGCAATGTAAAAAAACACAACAACAAAACCAAACGCCATTTAAAAGTCGGAGCCTATGAGCATATGGGAATTTCCATCAAAACGCAAAAAAAAAATTGAATAATCCCTGTGTTTCCTCTATACACCAACATAGTGAAGAAACAGGACATCAACCTATACTATCAAATTTCTATATCCTCTGCAAGTCTAATACTGATCTGGAATTATTGATTAAAGAAACCCTCCACATCAAACAGCACTCTCCAACACTGAACAACATGCAGTCTTCATTTAAATTATATATATTTTAATATGTTCGTATTACTGATTCTACCTTTTTTTTGTTGTGTTTTCTTGCTGTAGTTTCTCCCCATGATTACTGCTTTTTTGTTTTACTTGTTTAATTATCGTTATATTTAGCAATTGTACTTTGACAATGTCCAAAGACTTATGTAAATTTATTTTGTTTTGCTTTAGATACTGAAGATGGAATCTGACAGAATTCTGAAACGTTTATCTATGTCCCCTTTTTGTCAATAAACATTGTTGTATATCATAAGTGTCGTAATCTTGTTTATTAACAACAACAAAGATCGGGATGTATTGATTCATCAATCAAGTACACACGACGAATAATAACTTTATTTAACTTTGACAAAATAATAATTTAAACTTCTATATTTACTACCTATATGTTTTAAATCTATATAAATTATACGTAATCTTAAAGAAAAAAATGTAATGTTTAGAGAACACATACTTATGGATGGGTAAATACTTTTTATGCACATTATATTACACCCACCTATATCTCCCCCAGTGGCACAGCGGTATATCCGCAGACTTACAACGCTACAAATCGGGTTTCGATACCCGTGGTGGGCAGAGCACAGATAGTCCATTGTGTAGCTTAACTACAAACAAACAAATCCACCTCTATACATGCTGTTCTCCCCTTACCTTCACCATCGTGGGTACATATTTTGCTTTAGGCGTCTACAGCGTACGTTATGGCATTTTTTGTATGCCTTAAGGCAAACCGGTTTAAAGCGGACAGATTATCGTTCAGAACCTATTGGTATCGTGATTATAGAACAAAAGTACCAGCTTGAAGATTTCTTTCCCACCTACACATTATATAGTGGGTTACGAATGTGGTAATTAGGTGAAATTATTCCGCATCGGCCGAGGACTTTCTGAGATTGTCATGATATGTAGCTAAAAATAAAACAAAGGTATGAGAAACATATTTGTTGTAACTCACCTTTTAAGAGTACAAAATGTGTGAAAAGTTTTTGCATACGTTGTCTAAATACATATAATGTGGTTATAAGACAGTATTGTTCTGTTAAGTGGCTACAGTGAGATGGTGCGATCAGAAGGTACAAGGCTCGAACCCGCGGTATGCCGTTGAATATTCACCTTCTTTTTAGCTGTGTGCGTGTCGTAAAAGTAACTGTTAGTTCCCATATTGGGTAATATAACTTGTGTAGGCAGCGGTTGTTGCTGACTGGTTGCCTTTTCTCTAGTCAACAGTTCGAAACTAAGGAACGGCTATGCATGAATCTTGGGGTTTCTTGACCTGGTCATTTAGTACCTGTGTCACATAAGATACCGTTTAGGTTGAACATACCAGAAAACAAGTTAAGCAAGAGGTTTTAGTGCTAATTTGTAACTACGATTAAGTAAAACGTCCCCTGTTGGGCCAGGGTAAGATTAGAGACTTTCAACGCTAAAAATCGCGGTGGGCAGAGCTAAGATGGCCCATTGAGCTAGGAATCATACAAGAAAAAAAAAAGTAGAATAGAATGCTGCTGACTGATGATGTACATGACTTTTAATGTTTGTGTAAAATATTTCGCTAAAATGATATTAACATCTTCAGTACGTACAATATTAATAATCTAAAAACGTGTTGTATATTCTGAAAACAGCTGTTCAATGAATTGTTTTATATAAAACCTAAGTTAAAAAGATCTATATCAGAAATGTATGAATATTTCCCCGAAAGGGGGCCTAAGGCCGCCTGGAGGGGTCACTTGTTTTAACCACTTGCACCACTATACAGTAGTGTGTCGTCTGTCAGTCAGTCACAAAAATGACGTCACATAAGGGACGCTTAGCGTTGCAATTTGTACTGTCGTAGCGTCAGTAAAACGTGTCATGCAATGAAGCACGATAAGAATTACTCACTCTGTAGGTTACAACATGAACTTCTAAAGCAGCTTCCCACTGGCACAGCAGTATGTCTGCGGATTTACAACTAAAAACAAAGCAAAAAATATTTATTATCTTAATTTTGGTTTTATCTATTCTTGAAACAGAATACTTTCGAGGATTCTGCGGAAATACATCTAGTATATACTGTTAATTTTATTAGAAGTTATGTCAAGTGACTTAATAGCGTAATATTTAAACAAATACAGTTGCTACGAGTCCTGATTTTGAATTTGTACTTTGCCAACCCGCGTGCTTTATGGGTTCGAATACATTAAAAATATAAATATTTAATGTACAAGATTTATCATACAACATTACTTATAATTTTAAATCTAACCAATACTTTATATTGCACTTGATATTACTGGGCATATTTTGATTATACACTGAGTGGTCACAAGTAAACAGACACATAATTTTTCGTCATTTAACTGATTTATGCTAACTAATTTGTGGTCACAGAGCA
>NW_013665700.1:381303-397985 GCF_000517525.1 Limulus polyphemus | reverse complement strand
TGCCCTGGCCGAACCAAACTCCTGACATGAACCCTATCGAAAACCTCTGGGCCATACTCGACCGGCAAGTCAAGAAACAACCAAAAAAACCAACTTCGAAGAGCGATCTACTCCAAGTTTTGAAGCAAGATTGGGCGAAAATCCCATAATCTAAAATTGACGAGATGATTCTCACGATGCCCCAAAGGATAAACGAACTCCACGAAGCGAAAGGAAGATCTACTAGATATTAATTAAATTAGAAATATATCAATCATGTGAATAAACTGAAAAAATTCATTTTTTCTAAAAAAGGTGGTGTCTATTTACTTGTGACCACGCTGTGTGTATATATATCTCTCTATATATAATCACATTAATTTTGAGTAAATTTGTATGTATTAAGAAACTGACATCAGTTTCCTCTAGCGGTGACGTACAGATATTTTTAATGTTGCGAAAGATTATGTAAATTTATGGTCAGATGAGATGTAATCTCGTGGTATAACGACTGAATAAAATCCTGCCATGAGCTTCAACAAGTTAATTCACGAGATATAGCTGACGGGTATTATTGCTGATTATTATTAGATTTGTTAATTTTTAGGTGTTTTCTTTGTTTTGTTCTTTTTCCTGATTCCTTTATTTCTTGAAATAATTATTAACCTTGATATTTATGCTCTATTGTTCATTAACATTAGTATCAAGTCATGGCCAGGCATATATATATTTCTTGTATTTTGGTAAGTTATAAACTTTTTATTTCACTTGTTTGAAAGTTTCATTTTGGATTTATGTGGTTGTTGAAATAAAATGAATTCGTTTTTTGTGTTTCAATCTTGGTTGTAGCTGCTGTTCGTGTTTTAGAACATTATATAGTGATGATTTAAAAATGGCTGTCATTGTAAATAATAAAACAAAAATGAATAATGAATTTTACAGTGGTTTTAAATACTCTTCATTTAAAAAAATGAAGCAATGTTTTGGATATAGATCTAGTACTTTAGGTACAAGAATGTAATTAACAGAGGTAGACGCAAGCATACATCTGGTACAAATATACATGTAGTTAGATAGATCATGATTACTCAGTTATAAAAATTCATCTGTGGGTGCCATCTAATTTAGAGTAAATCCCTATTCCGTTTAAAGTAGCGATGTAGGGGACATGTACTGGTAGCCGATTGTTTTTCATTCGGGAGGTTATACTTCTATTTAAAGAGGTTTTTGACTTGGTTTTTTATCACATGTGTCGCATAAAGTGTCATTCGTGTAGAAAATATTATTAATAAAACATGAAATAATAACTTTAATTTTGGCAGTATTTCCTAATGATAATTTTGAGCAAACAAACAACACTATTTTCTAAATGAATATACTTGGTGATTCATGAGTTAACTTTAAAATGGAGAAGTATGGAAAAATAATTGTTAGTGGCATGGAATGAAGTGTTGTGGGATGATCCTGTGACAATTCATTGAGGGCATTCAGTCATTTGAAAGGTCGCGTCCTTTGGAAATTTTATTAATATTCGTCATATACCAGAAATTTCAATTGCTAAGGTATATGTATTAATAACTATTTTAAAACAAAAACTGGCGAAGTAGCTTCACAACAGCAAAAGGTACAAGTATAATACATATGAGTTAAATATCATAACAGCACTACGAAATGGTGGCGGAAAGTCAATAGCAGTGCCCAAAGAACTGGCCAAGCGTGAAAAATGCCAATATAACAGCTTCACTGATAATATTGATTGTTGCTTTTGGTCTGCCCTCACGGCGTTTATGCGTAAATGAGCCTGTAGTACGCAGCCGCTGACGCACGTCCCTTAACATCTGATGTGAAGGATGACGTTCAGCTGGAAACAGTTCGGTAGATTTCCGAATATTGTGGTGCCACTCTTCATACGGTCGGACAATGTTAAACTGTTTTCAAATGAATTCTGTGTCATTGATTAGTGGTTTCACAATTACTACAGTACAGTGCTTTTGTTCTACCTTATGTAGATTTTATTTGAATATTTTTTAACCTTTTTGGATTCTTCAGTGGTACAAAGACATGCTTATACAAAAGCCTGAAATTGCATCTCATACCTAGGTTAATATTATGATTAGATTTGGTGCTTCTGTAGCATTTATGCCTATAACTGTTGTGCTGTAGGAGTGATTTTGGTGATGTTCGATTTATAATGTTTCATCTGCTATTAGCATTTTGATGTAACATGGATATTAATAACTTTTCCGAAGAAGACTACCATTAAGATGACCTCAAAGATACTGTCACAGGGTAGACCAACAAGACCTCATTCCACACTACTAATGATTATTTTACTAGTCATCTCCATTTTGAATCATTTTCCAATCAATGGAGTTTTGAATCATCTTGTATAATCTAAAAGCTTTCTTTTAGCATAGTTTCTACGAATGCATTTACCAATCATATATATATATATGTATAAATGTGTGATTAACATAAAAAACATGATAAGTGAACCGTAAGAATCATAAATAAAAAAATCCATGTATTTGGAACACTCATTATAAAACATCCATTCTTCATGATACTTCAAATTCTGAAAAATAACATATAGATTTTGCTCGTATCTGCTCTAAAACATAAGTTTATTTTAATGTAAAACACTTCACGCTTACTAATAAACTCAATGATTAAATAAGAATTGCACTGTTCAATTACTACAGTGTTTGGCAGAGCAGCTAGGTCGTCGATAAAGAATGTAATCCATTGAAGTTTCGTGTGTCTTTAGTTTTGAGAGACAGTTTGTTGTTTGTTTATAAATACTTTTCTCTATTCTTTCATTGCGAAACATCGTGAAAGACCATACAGCTTTCCATCTGTGAGCTAATTCGTTTTGTATTACACCTTATACGATTGCAATATCTAAAAACAACAACAACAACAAACAAGCGAAGAAACAAAGTGAGTGATGAATGTAAAACGATAGTTGAACATTATCTCAGTTAGGTTTCTATAAACGTTTGAAGTCAAAGGTGGCCTCCACCCTCCCCAAGGAAATCACGAACTAAGTACATTAGCTATTAATTCCAAAGTTTATTTGATAAAATTAGAACAACCTGTTGTGTTACAAGTAATGCCCATGATTTTAATATGTTTCTTCTTCTCGCGCCAGATGGCTAGGGAGCTCGACTCGCAATCTGAGGGTCGCGGGTTCGAATCTCCTTCCCACCGAACATGCTCGCTCTTTCAGCCGTGGGGGTGTTATTATGTGACGGCCAGTGGGTGGTGATGACTAGCTGCCTTCCCTCTAGTATTTCACTGCTGAACTAGGGACGGCTAGCACAGATAGCTCTCATGTAGTTTTGCACGAAATTCAAAACAAAACAAACCAAACGATACTCGCGTGAGCAGAACACAGATAGCCTCTTGTATCTTTGTGTTTAACAATAAACAAATAAAATATTTATAACAATATTTAATCGCATTGAACACATCAAAATTTACCCTCAAAAGCAAATATTCTTCAAACATCCTTTTATAATTTATTCGTTTTGATCATAAAAGAAAGGACATTTTATGAAGTTCAATTCAGAGAAGTTAAAGTTGCGTTGAGTCACATTTATGATCCTAAAAAAAAGAAAAAAAGGAAAAGGATTCCTTGCTCCCATTTGTCAAGTCCGCTTTTACCTTCCGAATTAAAAAAAATTTGGGCAAAGACTTGAATATTTTGAAGAATTAAAACTAAAAGATTGTAAAGCGGTTGCCTTAAAAAAACAGATAAATGTTTGTAAAGAGTTTTGAGGAACAGTTTGAATAAAAGTATAAATTTTAGAGGTAAGAAATGCTATTATTTGTATGAATGTGAACTATCTTATGGGAATATAATTTAGGAAAACGAATATATCGCAAAAAATGCACAGGTGTGAAGTCTACGAATAGCGATTGTTATGAGTGCATGTTAATTTCTGTGTGTATGTGTTGTTCAAATTTAACAAAAATTTTTTCAAAGCCAGTTTTCAGAGTATTGCTTACGTCGTTTTATTCTAATAGAAATACGTGTCATTTCTATATTCTACATAAAATGCACGTGCAATAAGCACGTTTGAATATGTTTGGTTTTTATTTGAGTTTCGAATACTTTTTGTTGGATGTCTCTGATTTTCTAAAAGTTTGTTTATAAATTTAGTGTTTTGTTGAGTTCTGAGAATTCTGTCCAAAAAAGATGGATAACTGATTCAAACCTTTTGAGGAGAGGGTGTTAATAAGTGCATAAAGAGGGTTGATTAATCAAAACCTTTGAAGGCAGGTTGAGTACTTACACTATGAATGCTGCTGAAAATGATTATTAGTTTCATATCTTCGTGGCCAAGTATTCGAGTTTGGATGGCTAGATATGAATTTAAATTGAACGCGTTATCACAACTCTCTATATATATTTTGTTGAATTTCGACATTTCTTCTAGTTATATGCTGTATTTTAATACTTGTTGTAAAAAAAATATAAAGGTGATCGTTGTTCATAAAGTTAATAACCAGTATTGCTGTTTGATGTCGCGAAAACCTACTTGATCAAAACTTAATTTTAATATATTTTTTTGTGAAATGTTGACTGTTTAATTACATATGTGAGAGTTAAAAGGGGGTGGGATAGTCACAGAATTTACGTAACGAGACTAAACATGTACATGAATATCTCAAACTCTTCATCTCGTTGAAAACTTGCTTTTATTAAGAATTTTAGGCTTTCTAACCTGAGTCTTCAATGGGAAATTGTGCATTGAATGATAAAACATTTATATTCCATCTTACTGCAAAGATTAACAAAACATTGGTTATATGAGATTTTCATTATATTTATACATACACCAATAAGTTTATACCAAATATTATCTACCAACACTTACATATATTCACTCACCCACCAACACACCCTGGTTTATATATGTGTATGGACAGGTATGGCCAGGTGGTTAGGGCGCTTGACTCTCAATCTGAGGATCGCGGGTTCGAATCCCCGTCCCATCAAACGTGCTCGCACTTTCAGTCGTGAGGGCGTTATAATGTGACGGCCAATCCCACTATTCGTAGGTAAAAGAGTAGCTCAACAGTTGGCGATGGGTAGTAATGACTAGCTTCTTCCCTCTAGTCTTTCACTGCTAAATTAGAGACGGCTATCGCAGATAGCCCTCGTGTATTTTTGCGCGAAATTCAAAACAAACCCATATATATGTATAAATATGTTTAATATATATATCTAATAATATTAACAAAAATCTCCATGCACTAGTTTTTATGTTGGGAATCAATAATATATTATCTAGTTTCTTTCTCTGGCTGATTCGTGTTTTTCAGTAGGCACGTTGATGCTCATTGTTACTACATATTGTTAACTTGTAACCCAGGGACTTAGTTATATAAACCTTCTCGTCGGATGTTAGTGTAACTTACAGAAGAGAGGAAGGGCTAGCTGGCCCAGATTTCGCGGATCCCCATCTCAGACGCTTATGTACATTTGGTTATTTTTGTCCCTTTTATCAAGTATACCTCGAATGCTTTAATCAATGCATTTTTTTATGTCTAAATATTTGTTGACTCTGTTAAGTAAAGGACAACTCAGATACCTTACAAATGACACCTCGGCTGCCCTTGGCATTCGACGGTCGATGAACCGAGAAGATCCCGCCGCCGTCAACCTTGTCTGACAAACCAGCTTGGCGAGCAATTTAATCAGCCTCATTGCTTTGTTTGTGAAGGGCGTTTTATAAATATTGTTTCATGGTTAAAATTCCGTATTCCTCCCTGAAACAAGAAAACATCTCACGTGGGCTCTCTTTTTAACTGTTTCCTCATTTTCAGACCAAAATATAAAGGTGCTAAAATAATGGTTTCAGAGACCATAACTCTAGGAACCAGTTGAACCATTTTTTTTTATGATGGCACATACAAGTACGGATAAAAAAAGGCAAAGCAACAACATGGAACTATTGGAACTTTATTGTTGCCCTGTAGACCGTACTTGCTGTGAAAGGACATTGGTTGTGTCATGTACTGATCTTCTCAAGAAGCCGTTGTCTAATATGAATGATAAAAACAATGCTTTTGTAGAATATTTGCTTCGAAGTGTTAACTGTCCTGCAGGTTCATTAATATTGCCACAATTCCCATTTAAAAGTGTCATACGTATTGTGTCTAAAAGGTAGTAATTTCATTATTACCAATTTTATTTTTGGATTTTCACAATAATAACAAGGTTTTAATTGTTTTTACCCGTGTAATAGGATAGTACTTCCCATTGATGATGGTTACCCCCCTCCAAAAAAAAAACAACAACAACAACAACAAAAACATGTGGGGTTTCTTAGTAAAGAATGTTATGCTTCCAACTTTTAAGGATGTATCTATCAACTGGTTAGTTCAATCAAATGTAGAAGCTAATGAAGCAATATTGAGACTATTAACTCCTTAACGTTAATAATGGTGATGTAATTATCTAAGACAAATCATGCGTCATAAGAAAAACAAAAACATAATGAGCAAAATACAATCTAAGTCTTTTATTCTCTTAACAACGGCCCCCTCAGTGGCACAACAGTAAGTCTGTGGAGTTATACGCTAAAAACCGGGTTTCGATACCTTTGGTGGGCACAGCATAGATAGCCCATTGGGTAGGTTTGCACTTAAATATAAACAAACAAACAAAAACCTTTAAAATGATTAATATTACCATTCTAGAGAAGTGTTTGATGTAATTAAAAAGTGGCACAGCGGTATGTTTGCAGACTTACAATGCTAGAAACCGGGTTTTGATACCCGTGGTGGGCAGAGCACAGATAGCCCATTGTGTAGCTTTGTGCTTAATTTCAAACAAACAAACCATTGGTTAACAAATAAAAAGAAAGCATTAGGTGCTCAGCGAGTAAGATCTTTCAAAGTTCGAATTGTACATTTAACATAAAATATATATATGATAGGTCGTCTCATATAGCCAGTCATAACCCAGCTAGTATATTTAGTGTCTGTATATAACTTCTTGTCCTTCACTAACGTTTCTTTCGTCCAAGCGTTCCTAACATCCTGCAGATTATCAAAGGAACAATGTAGTTACCACAACACATCTTTATTTTTATTTATTTTTTTGCAATTGTTGTACATTTAACTTTTTACAGATTTAGAAGGTTTATCAGACCATTTGCAGTAATTTTGAAAAACTAATAAGTTTGAGTTCCTTTAAAATATTTTCTGTGTTAACAGATTACTAAAAACCGTGAAACTTCAGATCCTTATTACCATAATTAGCAATGATCGTGGATGTTTTTATAATCTCTACAAAATGGACTGAGTTCTCAACATGCATTAAAAATTCAAGAACTCACGAATCACTTTAGCAGATAAAGTCCTGCGATATGATTCCCAATAGAAATAGAACAATATATCAAATTCTCACACCTAATTGTTATAATGACTTATATGTCACATGAGTCTATAGGAAACTCACAGACACTGGTAAATACCTCGATTACACAAAAACATACACAATAAAATTCAATAATATGGAAATAATAAGATATGTATCACACCGGGAAAAATAAAAACAAAAGAAGTCTCATACATCCACTAAACCTACAACATACTCATCTAACCTAGCACAGAAGTCAATAAAACCTGGATATATCTCTTGAAACCATCCTAGTACATAACTGGCTCACGTTCTTACGGGGCAGACCCAGAAAGAATGTTAGTACACAAACCTTTCTAAAAGGAAGACCCACCACCGAATCCTTAACACCATAAACACTTTTCCCAAAGAAGGCAGCGGATTATGATGTATACGAAACGTAGAATGTAATATAGTTAGTAATTAGTGTCTAATAGCGACTAATTAATAATTAGAGATTTAGGTGATCGTATAGAATAATAATCATGAAACTATTGATATCCGATTGCTACAATTTTCTGTAAATGCTTGCCGTTTTGTTTAATCAGTTATGGTTTTATTATTGGCTGCTGTCGGTTTATTGGTCTATAAACATTTTCTTACTGGATAAGATGCCAATGATGTTTAAGACGACACACACTCTTTATCTAGATGTATCATTATCTAAGCCCCCCAGTGGCACAGCGGTATGTCTTCGGACTTTCAATACGCGTGGTGGACAGAGAACAGATAGACCATTGTGTAGCTTTGTGCTTAACTACAAACAAACAAACAACTCATTATCTATATTAATGCTTTTAACTTTAATGAAGATGATTTAATATCAATGTTGATGAAATAAGGAAATATTAACAACTTTTATCAGGACAGCATTTGAATATGGAATACCATACCGTATTTGACCTAAAACTTACAAATGACTAGATTTCTTTATAGTAATGCTTTTGAATTATATTATGATAAGTTGTTATATTTTATATAAAGTATCATAAAATGTGTGTGAACAGATTTACGCACATCCTACCTGGAAATTTTAGTGAGAGAGAGAACTTTTCGATCCTCTTGTCTGCTTGAAGCTTGATGAAGATTCAGTTGAGGTAACGAAACATCGTTCTCACTCAAGTTTTCTGGGCAAGTCTTCTAATTATAAAAGCTTATATATAAGCTAACTACCAGTATTTCTCGTTATCGTGACAAGTCGAATTTGGGAAAATTCAACTTTGGAATGTTTGGGGAAAGATGACAGACACTGAACTTGCTTTCTGTCAAGCTCTGTTTTGACACCATCCTTAAAGTGCTAAAAAACAAAATGGCAGCCAATGGGGAAGTTTCAGAGCTATAATCACATGGAAAGATCAAAACTGCTCCTTTTATTTGAATTGCTATTATTGTTATTATGAAAAGGAATGTATAGGACCCTAAAATAGTTCAAGGTAATGAAGGGAGCATAATGATATTTTAATCTTGTTATTTTGATACTTGCAAAGTTACTGTAGTGGTAGGCAGTTTGTAGAGTTATCAATGAAGTGTAAGATTGAATTCTTGTCTAGTTTGGTTTTTAAACTCTAATGCGTATGTTTGATGTTTGTCTATTAAAGGAAAATAACACGTAGCTTAATGTTACGTTGTATTAGAAAGGAAGATTAGCGTAAACAGTTTATAGATTAACAATAGTACAATATTAAAATAGAAGATACTGCAAATATGGAATGCAGAAATGAAAAGCGACTAGTCCATAATAGGTATTGTTATTGTGGTTACAGATCTCGCTTTTGAATTGTGAACAAAATGCTATTATTGATATTATAAAGTTTTTCACTCAAACACTTAAGAGACAAGTGTGAATCCTGTGTGACACACCTTTCCAAGACAAATCGATACAAACGTGCAACTTTTGCAGCATGTCTCTCAAAGGCACTTTAGTAATTTATTCACTCTCAGTCATTTTGCTGTCATTAATATCGCTGCTATGCATCGGAGGTTTGACCTTTTGCATTTTCAGTGTAAGTTTATGGGTCCAGTGCTGCAGCCACGTGAAGTCAGTTCTGGGCAAGACGAAGAGATCGATGAGAATTGACAGTAGAATATTCTCTTCATATCTCCAACCCGTGAATTCCGGAGGGTGTAAATAGATTAGGGTAGGTGAGGTGAGTTTGTTTCCCCACGGCTGCGTGGTAATGAGAACGCTTGATATGGAACGATAAAGCATCATTTATTGGTGGAATGGACTCAGGTTCATGAAACTTGGTGAAAATTAGAAGAAAGTACAGTATTATTAAATGGATGATCGGGTCTGGAATTGGCCGTTTCGTGGAAATAAGCGTTTTTTTTATATATATATTGATGATCATTTTCTTTTAAGCATTATGAAGGTTATGGAATCTGCATATAACTTGACAGATAATAAATGTGGATTCATCCACCCAAATTATGTAAGATTTCTCAAAATGCCTTTAACAGTTCACATATATCAGATTTTTTACCTCTATACACGTATTACTTAGTACTCAGAACAGTTTTATAAAGAAAGTCGTAGTTTTAGCTTAGAGTCTTTGATTGAACTCTTGACTTGAATTTATGAAAGTACGTTGACGTTTCACTGGAAATTATAAGAAATCCGTAAAGGTTGTTATTAAGCGCTATTGGCGCAACGTGATAGAAATGTTCATGACCATCTTCTCAGTTCGAATATTCTTTATATCGCCGCTAGTGGCGCACTTCCTCATGCGATTACACAGTAATTTCTAAATCCCAGCTGCAGCTTTTAGCTATATTTCCTAAGGGATGTAAGCTGCCAATGTGATTTTATCCATGCTAGTGAGAGAGGAAAGCAAATAGAATCAAGATAAATTATTTACCTTATTTTCTCTCTCCTCTGGTATCACATTCTCTTGACCAACTGGTTTGAAATTTATATACAGTGACGAATAAAATACAAGAATGGCAATTTTTGGAGCCATTCATGTTTGAGGACACTTTCTACATACACAATGGAGAATGGAATTGCTCCTATCTATTATCAGTAAAAAAAGCGTATTTGTACCCTTAAGGACTAGATTCAGACGATGATGATACAGTGTAGAGCACTTCACTGACCAACATGATAATAATCGATTCTATAGAAATATCCTGGGACATCAGAATTAGAATGTGATGATGAATTTCTTTGGGGGACAACTTATGAAAGATGTAGCCTGCCACAAAACATGGGTAATTGTCTAATCCCCCCCTTCATCATTCCTCACTTCTTTCAACGAATCTTCAAGTTACGCCACCTTTTCTATTGTGCATTGACAGTGAAGATAAAGTAATAAGTTCGTTTACAGAAATCTATATTTAACTGGTGTTAGCAGTTTGTTTCCTTGGTATTGGAAAAACAAAAACAAACGAAATACACCAATACTTGCCGCCAATCTGAAAAATCAATACACATAAAGGCGTGGCTTAATGCGTATTGTAGAATTTAATTAAATCTATAAAATGCGATTAGCAGACGTCTACACATATTACTCGTGTTTGTAAATATATCGGAAATACACCACGTAATTCGATTAGTTGAAGAAGCGGACAATTACAACGTGACTATAGTAAAGGCAATTACGATATATAGTTAAACTTTGCTTATAAAAGACGTAATTTGAATTTTTCCTATATATATATGTGATTATGAACATACTGCTTTCTACTGACAGGTGTAACATACATTTCTCATTTGCCATTTTTGGCTTGTTATGCTAATACACACGTGCTTCTTTATAGTGTAGAAATTTTACACATTATGCCACTAACTATGACTGAAGAGGACTTGAAGTGTAAGGATTGTTTGTTTGTTATGGATTTCTCGCAAAGCTACACGAGGACTATCTGCGCTAGCCGTCCCCACTTTAGCAGTGTAAGACTAGAGGGAAGGCAGCTAGTCATCACACCCTACCGTCAACTCTTGGGCTACTCTTTTACCAACGAATAGTCACATTATAACGCCCCCACGGCTGAAAGGGCGATCATGTTTGGTGTGACGGGGATTCGAACCCGCGACTCACAGATTGCCATGCCGGGCCGAAGTGTAAGGAACGGTATAAGGTGAGAGTTTAAAGCTTTGTTCATCTGTTCTTTAATACTGATCAAAGACAACTAAAGAAATTATCAAACTCTTTAATTAACGACATATGTAAATGTATCACAAATACTCACACGCAGTTTTGCACGCATCTAAGTGCATTAATTTTACGGGAGAAAACACGTGGATTTTCATAATATTTCAAATAATTTACTATAATCAGAAAGTCATTCAGTGATTTTGATTTCCTCAAATAAAACTCTTCATATTAAAACATATAGGAATATTAGTAGACGTCACTTCAATATTTGCTATTTTAACCATTTATAGACGAAATAAAGGTTGAAGGTTACGGGAATAATAATAATAATAAGAAGAAACATATACGTTATTGGGCTACTCTTGTAAGTTTATAATACAGCTTTGCTAGTGATGTCAAAAACATTCACAATGTTCCATATTGCAATCCTATGAAACAACACCAGTTAATGATTAGTTGCAGTTGACATTCCAATGAAAGTTCTGCTTCTGCTATATGCGGAAATGCTCGTTAACTGAAAGTCTATTTGTCCGGTTTATAACAGTTGCTATAATAATGAAACAAGCCATTGAGACCAACAAAAAGAAAAAAAAGAAAAGCAGAAAAACATTTATCGTTTGCAAGTAATAGGAATGGAGTACGGTATGACGATTCCAATATTTATATTATAATTCATGTAAAAATGTTTTTTTTACTAGTAGTATTTTGATCCTTTGGGCCACTGACTATGTAACATTATTTCGCCCATTTTACTGTGTTGAGTATTTAGTTTAAACCCCAAACATATACATGAATTTACAATTGAAAAGTGCACTTTCAACGGTTTCTTTTGTAATTTCTTAGCTCGAAATACACGTTTTGTTTTATGGTATATAGAAATATTGAGAAACTCATATTAATAAAATTAAAGCTTACATTAAATAATATTTTCTAATAGAGGAGGGAACTATGGATTGTTTTGATCTGCATAGAAACACTATCTTTCGATATAAAAAAAAAGGTTTAAACTTTTAGGCTATGAACCATATTTATCAGTGAAGAACATAAGATTTATTTATATGTATTCATAGGAACAATTCAAATATTTGAACTTTACGAACAATTCCATGATCAACTTCAACCGAGATTTTCCCAAATTATTATGACCCTTGTTTTGTTATTTTAGAGTGAAGCCGCAGTGAGCTATCTGCTGTGTCAACCGAGGATAATGGAATCTCGTATTTTAGCGTTGTAAGTCCGTGAAGTTACAGCTGTTCCACTGAGGGACACCGCGTTATCGAATCCATGTGACGGAATCACACAGCAGTTTCCTAAGTAAACTAATGTGATAAACGAAACTAACCCTAAGTACTGGAGGACTATACGTTGTTTTCTGACCGTATAACAAGGGTGTAAGAATATCATAGAAAAACGTGACCGTTGTAAGTTTAGTTTACGAGTACATTTTCTTACGAAGCTCAAAAGTTCTTATCTACTCTATTTTACTACCGCACTAACTACAATGATCCGATGATTGGTGAAAAAAAAAATCCGCAATAAAATGAAATGTTACACGAACTTTTTAAAACAACACTCGAAATTATGATTAATGACACTTGAATGGTAATTACTGTCTGAAATATCATTCGACCATGATTATTGAGATGTTTATTAGTATTTAATATTTTATAGCCTGACAGGCTACATCATTAGTACTACCCTGGATGAACCATCTTTTGCCGAGAGAATAATCTGGGCTTAGCTTGGCATAGCGCCGGGAGGTTTCTTGTTCAGTTGTAGCACATTCGTTATGGAGTGTGGCCTGCAATTACTTCACATATTTAATGGGCAGGATATCACGGTGGCGGAGGCAACATTTAATCTCACCCCAGTTGGATTGAGACTCGGTGATATTGTACAGGCCGAGCAAAGCGACTGAAATCATTCATATCAGTTTCGAACAGTACAGTTGGGCTGGATTGATAAACTATTTTCTTAGAATAGTCTTTGTTTATTGGAGTAAAGATTCAGCATTTCAAGATGGACATGGTCTGTAACAACGTTCAAGAATCGAAAAATCCAACCTCTATACCAGAATGTTTCTACACCATTATGTTATTCCTTCAGTAATCTGCACCTTATTTTTACTTCTAATTACCAATGAACGAGTGCTATCTATTTGCATTTGATATAAATGGTTGGTTTTGGGACTTCTTGCTGCCTATTATATGACCACTTTTATAGAGGTTTTAGCATGATATGAGTGGAAAAAGTTAAATATTAACCACTGTTGAAGAAAACGACTAATTGGAAGACATTCTGACATCTTTTCTACACTACATACCTAATTATTTTCTTACACAGTCAGTCACTCGCTAGAGGTTAACAGCTACAAGTTCATTTAGTGATTAATAGAACAATCTTCGAACAGCGACATTCTTGTCAGACAGGCACTTTCTTTGAAAGTAGAAGTACTTCTTGCTGGTGTCTTACAGAATAACTATTATAAGACTGCATCTCTAAAAGTATAGGTTTCAAGTAAACACATTACCCGATTTGTTTGCAAATTTATTTTGAATTTCGCGCAAACATGAGCTGTTTCTAATTTTGAAATGATAATATATAGGGAAGGCAGTTAGTCAACATCCTCCAACACTAACTCTTAATCAACGAATAGTGGGTTTGACCGTTACATCATATCGTCAACACGGTATAAAAGGCGAGCATGTTCAGGCAGGATTCGAACCTGCGACGATTCTCAGACTGCGAGTCGAATGCCCTAACTACCATGCATTAACCGATCAATCTATTTTGCATATGAAAATAAAAGGAGTTTCCTAAAAATATATATATTGTATATGTGTAGGGCTTAACAAAGTGACCAAATAGTGTGTTTCATAACACATCTAATTACTACTTTGAGACATGCTCTAAAACAATGAAATAATCAAAGAAATGTAGTAACGTTTTTCTAATTTTTTGTTTACGTTTTTACTTTTTTTTACTATTTTAATAATTGAAGCTATTTCTATAGGCCCGGCATGGCCAGTTGGTTAGGGCGCTTGACTCGCAATCTGAGGGTCGCGGGTTCGAATCCTCGTCTCACCAAAAATGCTTGCACTTTCAGTCGTGGGGGCGTTATATTGTAACAGTCAATCCCACTATTCGTTGGTAAAAGAGTAGCCCAAGAGTTGGCGGTGGGTGTTGATGCCTTTTCTCTAGTCTCTCACTGCTAAGTTAGGATGGCTAGTGTAGCTTGGCGCGAAATTCAAACTAATATTCTCTAACAACCTAACAGTTGAAATTTACACTGAAACAAAAATCAAATCACAGAAAGTCAACCAATAAATATATGTGAAACCGAAAAAAAAGTCCCATCTTTGAAGCAATTAAAATACATTCTTAGGTTTCACACAACAGTCAGAAGCCTTCAAACAGTCCAGACTGCTTCACACTTTTAATATAAATATTTAAACAGCATTTTATACCTGTTATTCCACACATCATACATCTATTCTTGAGACCAAATTCAATTAAGGAAACATTTAAAACCAAATAAAAGTCATCCTATTCCCGAGTCTCACCTACTCCTACATGATCCTGAAAAGGAAAGGATAAATAGAAAATAAAATAAATAGACCACAAGCCTCAATTAAAATAACAGTCAAGGAGGGAGGAAGAGTTTAAACATGCACCTGACCCTTCCACGTTTACCTAAATTTCGATGACGATAATGACACTGATGACTTAAGTAAAATGTTTTTCGAGGCAATGTATTCAATGGTTTATAATGATCTACTCTCTCCTTTTTCCGAAATCACAAACTACTTTAAATAATTCATACTTTCGACCTTCTCCCTTATATTCTGAACAATGGACCGTTTTTTCCTTATAAAGTTTGCGTCAGTGTTCAAACCCATATTAATACAACTTTAGCCATTAAAAAAAATCTCTATTACAGTCTCCTACCTCGCATCTGATACTTTGAGCTTCTACATCATCAATAACTTTTTTTATATCTGACAATTCAATTTTTTTTGCAGAATGTATTTATTACACGTTTTTCTCAGTTTGTAGAATCCCCGTCCCACCAAACATGCTCACCATTTCAGTCTTGGGGTCTTTATAATGTGACGGTCAATCCCACTATTCGTTGGTAAAAGAGTAGTCCCAAGAGTTGGCCATGGGTGGTGATGATTAGCTGCCTTCCCTCTAGTCTTTCCCTGTTAAATTAGGGACGGCTAGCTTAGATAGCCCTCGTGTAGCTTTGTGCGAAATTAAAAAACAAACAAACAAGCATTAGAATGACTAAAAGATTATAATAAAGATGATTAATATCACTTTGGGTATATTACTTACTTAATCGATTAAAATTATATTTGTAAAATAAGTTAGTTAAATGTTTTGAGCATATTAATTTTTGGTGTATTTGTTATGGAGCCCCCCAGTGGCACAGCGGTATGCCTACGGACTTACAACGCTAGAAACCGGGTTTCGATACTCGTGGTGGGCAGAGCACAGATAGCCCTTGTGTAGCTTTGTGCATAATTAAAAACAAACAAACAAACCTGTTATGGAAAAAGAGGATTTCTAGCACATTAGTAAAGATTATTATTATTTTATAAAGAATTCCAGATGAATAGCATTATATTAAGAAAGTAACATTTTAAGCAGTTTTGACCCTATATAGACATTTTCCCCAAATGACATCCAATTATCCTTCCTCTCTGAAACTCTGTTAGCTCTATCCGAGGACTTATCGTTCGGCATACAAGTTCGAAATGACTTCCGAGCGAACCGCTGATCACCCTTATGGGCCAAACTATTGGAATATTTAACCATCACATCCATTTTCTTGCAATAAGAGGTGTGTCCATTGACTTTTGGTAGGATAGTGTATATATGTAATTAAAGTTGCCTCATGTATTATACTAACGTAAAATATAAACGATGAGATACAGCTATAGATATACGACAGCTAGTCTGCTAGTCTGGTAATATTACGATCTTAAACGTAAAAGTTTATTTTCTACCTTAAACACTGTATACTTTGGGTGAGTCATTCAGCCTAATAATGTCGACAGTGTCTCATAGTAAAAATACCTTGCACTCAGCGCTTGAGTTGTAAGAAATTAAGAAGTGGAACGGTCAGGTATGATATCCAATTTGCGAACAGTAGCCCATGCTACACAAATCTGCTTGAGTAGTTTAAC
>NW_013665700.1:373514-381071 GCF_000517525.1 Limulus polyphemus | reverse complement strand
TATGATAAATATGATAAATGTATTAAAAATTTAAAGAAATATTGTCAAGTTTGATTATATGCTGAAGAACCTTGGGCTCTTGTTTCCGTTATGACAACCAAACGATAATCAGTTAAAAACAAAAAACTACTTGGAAGGTGAAAGGTTAGAGCCTGTGTGATATTCCGTTCAACACCTGCACATTCAGGTGTGCGCGTGCTATAAAAGTTAAGATTAGCTTTGTTGTTAACATGTGCTGTTCGTTGGTTGTTCTCCTTCTGGTCAGTATTTGAAGATTAAGGATGGTTATGCCTAACCACGGAGTCTATGACTTGCTTGCTTAGCCCATATGTTAAATAATGTGCCGTTCAGGTTGAAAATAACAAATACCATATTGCCGAAAATTAAAACAGGATAAGAATACATAAGAATTAAGAATACATTTTGGATAACCTCTTTTCCTGCAAGTCTTTTTTAATATTGTAAGACACCAATCAAATTTTTGTGGTGTTATGAATAGAAGCTATGAATATACGGTCACGATTAATACTGTATTGACTAGAACATTTATTTTTTTCTTTTTGTTTTTCGTTTACAGAGCGTACTATTTCAATTAGCAAACTTTAGACGTTGAGGCTCAAACTGCTTTTTTTGCATCGAAATGAATGGCTATGAAATTGAATTGTTTAGTTTAAAAATTTTAAAGAAACATCAGTTTAGATATGCAATAAAAATCATGCCTGGTTATTCAACACATAGTTAAGATGAAATATAAAACCATACAAATAATGCTGTGATTCAAGCATATAAGCAGATCAGCAGTTTCCATTCATAACTTAAAAATCACTTTAAGACAACGTTCGATGTAGTTATAAAAGCTTATATCATTAAGATGCTGTTTTATATAATTTATATTAAATAGTTTTACCTAAAACGATTTAGCTGATCAACCAAAAAACATATCCTAGACAGAGAATACGAGTTCCAAATGAATTTAATCATATTTCCACATTATTGCTACACAACATGATAAAGAAAGTTACACACACATATATATATATATATATCGAACAATCTATATTATTACCTGTACATTGCCGTTCGCTTATTCTGCTATGGAGGTTATAATTGTGAAGTTCGATATTATGTTATGAATGGTTGCATAGGCCGGAGGAGCTGCTGACTGTTGCCCTACTTCTAGTCATCATTTATAAGTTAGGGACGGCTATTCTAGCTTGGAAGAGCCTGACCTGGCTAGCCCAAGTGTCACACAATGCACCATTCAGATTGAAAAATACCAGATATCAGAATACAAATATTAATTTGCCTTATTTATCAATATTTATACATACGCTCCACAGATGTCAATGCTAGAATAACAAGTATACAACAGTAAGTTTCAAGATAAGTTAGAAGATAATACAGGGTCTGATAAAAGAAGTTTAGTGACTTAAAACTGAAATAATCGACAACAGTATTTGTTGGCATAACTTGTGTTTATTATTTATGAAAATGTAGCTCAATAAGATTTATTGTAACCATTAAGTATTTAAAATATAATGTCCGGTGGGTGTCCACCACAAACTGCTACACATTGACGTGCTATAAGGATGATGCTTTCCATTGCAGAGGTCAAAGTTTCATGAGTAAGACCATTAATTTCTTTCCTTATGTTATGTTGCAAATCCTGTAGTGTCCGTGGCTTGTTGATATACACTCTTTCCTTTTAGTAACCCCACAAATAGAGTGTGCTGCTGACCAATCCGGTGATCGTGGAGGACAGTTTATGTCTCAATTACAAGATACTATCCTGTTTAGGAACTGTTCCCTCAACTCTGCCATTGCTGTTATTGCTGTACGACAGGTGGCTAAATCTTGTTGAAACCACAATTCCCGTCGATGGCATGTTCAGAAGGTGCAACTTTAACACCAAGTGGGCAGCAATGATGGAGCATTCATTTTTGAAATAAAGATCAACAACAAAAGAAAGCTGTTGGATTTCATCATTAACTTCGAACCCTTAATCTTTATTCTAAAAACAACAGACAACGTTGCCCCTTAATACTTTGGAAAATCTAACTATATAAAATCCCACACTTCTTTTAGCGGACCCCATAGACAACATTAATTTGGAGAAATATAACTTCTATTGTCTGACGGACTGACATAATTTCACTTTGAAAATAATATAAATTGTGAATCATGTGAGGGGGAAAACTTAACATGTACAAAGAAGAGTGTTCTAAAGAACAAAGGGAAGTAGGAAACACAAAATAAAATAGAAGCTGCAGTTTAATGTACTTAAGAATCCTATAAAAGAAAACGTAAGGGAATAAAGAAGGAGGAAGTAAAAATGGAGTATAAACAATAACAAGAAAAGGTGATGAATGACGAAGAATAAAAAGAGTAACATAAAAGGCTGATCAAAAAAGAATTATGCCTCAAGTAAATGGCGGACCTCCGATTACAAGCAGTATTATAAAATATTGTATGACTTCACACCTGAGGCTATGATGTCGCTGGTAATGGAGATATAAGAACCCTTTGGCTGGTACGAAAAGGTAGCACAATAATATTCACCATCTTGAATTTTTTTCACTTGCCACTTTATGAGGTCACTAGACTTAACATTCGAAATCAGAGTTCGAATATGACATTAGATTTTAGATAATACAGACATGTGCATAAATAAAAAAGTAAAGACAAAAAAAGAGAGAGAAATGTCCGATCTTGTTCTTTATTATTATTGTCTTGGAGACGTTTTTATTTCATTTTTTCATGTCGACTCGACTAAAACGTTTTGCTTCCTGTTTGCGTTGACAAAAACGCATTCTTCTAAACAGCTTTCTATTGGCATAAACAATGGAGGCGTGACACAATGAACACGTAAAAAAGCTGAGAGGCTCACTGTGAGCAGGACGATTAACGGGCTATATATTTCTACTTAATGTGAACGTTCATGAGAACAACTGAGCAACGGTGGGACAGAGGTAAGTCCCCAGATTTATGATACTAGTATCAAGAGTTCGATTACCCTCGGTAGACACAACAAATAGCATGATGTGGTTTTGCTATAAAACACACATATATTCATTTACCATGATGCTGAGCAAACTAAGATAAGAATTGTTAAAGAAATTTAAGAAGTTGATTTCAAATTTAAATGGCTTGTTTGTCTATTTATGGTAGTATTAAAGCAATTTTCTATTTAGTAAAATTCCAATTTGGGTGTTTGAAATGTTTATATCATTTAAATAATCGATAATAATACTTTTTTTACAGTATCTATGGAAAGGCATTTTTATTTAAATTCTTTAGGCAAAAGATAAAATGAAATAATAATATGCACAAGTGATTCTGTATTCTGAAGGAATTAGTATTTTCACTACATTTTACTTATCAAAATACTGGTGTAAAACAATCGAAACTAAAATGTAAACCTGTAAAGATTTTTTTATGTCATATCTGATATATAATTTGCCATTTTTATCATGAACGAACGTGTAAACTGTTGTCTTTTTCAGTGCAGAGATACAAGATTGGCTACCTGAGCTGTTACTACAGCAGGGAATCAAATTCCAGATTTTAGCATCGTAAAGTCCATAAATGTACTGCTGAACCACTGGGGAATGAATGTAGGTGTTAAGAAATGGAAGTTGGGGATCATGTTCATGTTAAACTGCAAAATTAATAATAAGATATTTAGTGTTGAGATATTTCAAAATCTATCCATATGCTCAAAAACTTTCAATGTAATGCAAGTTTCCACATGAATTTTAACTATTATATTGCTCTAAAACAACAGAGGACATTTTTCAAGCCAGCGGTTTTCATGGTAGTAAAAGAACAAGTCGCGAGTCATAGGGCTAATTTTTATCTTACAATTACTCCATCTACTCAATCCTATATATATAGTAGTCGAATTGAAAATAGGATTCCTTGGTGGCAAAATTCACGAGTTTCTAAAACACGTGCTTAAGAAATAGAATCTTGTTATCGGATTTTGATATTACCAAAAATTATAGTCTCTTCTGATTTGTTGGTGTAGCAAGACTCTAAATCAGCAAAAGTATGGTAGACCTCATTGTCAAAAGTCAAAGCTTGTATTTCTGGAGAAAAACAGAAAGTATCTGTAATAGCATAATTGTTACTATTTAATAGTTTCAAAAACGTAACTAAGCAACCAGAAAGTTCGGTATGACTGTGAATTTTAATACTTCAGACCCGATTCTTGATGACATTATTCAATTATATTTATCTTCTACCAATAAAGTATTTATTTTAATCTTAATACGTGCTTTTGTGAATTATTTTGTAGTTTTAGTTGGCTCCATGTCTAATGCTATATTTAGTTCCGTTATTGAACATTTCTTTAACTTTATTGTTTAGTAAATTTTACATTTTCCTCAGTTTCGCTTTGTTATCATTACAATTATCATTTTTACTTAAAGTTTTCGTTAAGACTTGAAATTCATTCTTAGTTATATTTACAATATTACTTTCAGAATTATAATGTTAAATCATGTTAGAGCAACGCCACCTACTTGAGTTATATGCTGAAAGAATCGCTGTTGCTTGAGCAAATTTTTTTTAGACAACCGCTGCAACAATTGTTCAAAATTCAGTCAGCATTCTTGGAATTAAATCATTTTTGGCAAAACAGCAAGTTTCAAATCAAGATCCAAAATATGTTTTTATGCCACTTGAAACAAATTGGGTGGATTAAAAATTACTTTATCGGGATGATCCATAAAAGTCTTCCTTTTAGATTTTTTAGATGATTTATTTCTTTAATTGATTTTTCTACACTTTGAAATAATTTATTATTTGTGTGTATTTATTCCATTAAGTAGGTGGATGTAATCTAGATTACTAATTTGTTTTGTTTTTAACAATAAAGAAGTCTATTTCAATTTCCGTAAGATAAATCTTAATTCAACGCCTCCCAGTGGCCCAGCGGTATGTCTGCGGACTTACAACGCTAGAAAGCGGGTTTCGATACCAGTGGTGGGAAGAGCGCAGATAGCCCATTGTGTAGCTTTGTGCTTAACTTCAAACAAACTTAATTCAACTTGTGGAGAAGCCTGATGACACAACTTACGTAATTGATTTCTAATTGAAAATTCGCTGTTTACCCGTATATGGTACAAATAAAACAATTGTCTGTTTAGTAATATATATATACCGTTTAAATAGCCGTGAATAATATTGTTTAAAATATCTATTGGAAAGGCAATTTCAGATTGTTTTTGGTATTTTCAGGTTCATTTTGCAAAAAAAAAGAAAAATTTCATAACCATTGAAGGTGTCAAGAAATGGAGGATCATGAATTTGTTGATGTTCAACTGTGAACATGTTATTAGTATGTTTATTGTTGCGATGATTTTAAGTTCTCGCAAGAGCGAACAACGAACAAGAAATGCGCAGAAAAGCTGGTCTGTTGTTTAGTAGTATACAACTGAGGTTCAGGCCCGCCATGAACCATGCTCTACTCGAATTCCCGACACAACAAACATGCTCGTCCTTTCAGCCGTGGGGGCGTTATAAAGTTATAATACTAAAAACCGGGTTTCGATACCCGTGGTGGGCAAAACACAGATAGCCCAATGTGCAACTTTTCGCTTAACTACAAACAAACAGGTAACACTCATAGTTAGATTAAGTCTTATTCGATCCTTTCTTTCAAACTTTTTGTTCGTGAGGCAAGACGGATGACACTTAAAATCAGCTAAAGAAATTTCAAAATGTAGCCTTAAGAGTCGTAGGAGTTCTTATAACTCTTAACTGGTTATCAAGTGCATTAGTCATTGAACATAGTGTATCACAGATGTCAAAGAATTATTATATACCTTACTAATAAATGTAACGAGCATGAACGGTTCAGAAAGCATTTGATAAGGTGCCGCATAAATGTTTTGTTAGAAAGAAAAAAGATAGCTCTGTAGGTGTGGGGATAGTTTAGCTCACTGGATAGAAAACTGGCTAAATGGCAAAACCAGAGAGTTGTTATAAATGGAGTTCAATCAAATTAGATTAATGTCACGAGTGGCGTAGCTCGGGGATCAGTGTTAAGACACTTGCTCTTTTTGATTTACGTGAATGACATAGATGTAGGAATGGTAAATAAATTATTCAAATTTGCTGATGACATTAAAGTTTTTGGTCTTGCTGGCTGTGAGGAAGATCCTACTGCGTTACAAAAGGAATTATTTAGTGAGTTGGGTGAACAAATAGCAAGTAGCTTTTAACTACAATAAATGCAAGGTAATGCGTGCGGGATATCACCATTTGAATTGTGAGTATAATTTTGATGGGAATAACCTTAACAGTGTTATGGAAGATAAAGCTCTTGGTGTTCTGGTTGATTAGTCTTTTAAGCTATATAAGAAATAGGAGTTTATGTTTTATCTACAGAAATATTGAATATAATTCTAAACAGGTTATAATGTCATTGTATGGGTCATAGGTTAGGCCACGTTTGGAATAATGTGTTCAGTCTTGGGCTCCTTACCTTAGAAAGTTCCAGGGTTTTAGTATACAGGCTGCGGATTCTTTACAGTAGGTGTCTGTGACTTTCTGACGATAAATGTCAACAATAAACGGACAGTGTACAATCCATTTGTTTTAAGATAATATATCCAAAACAAGTCAAATGTATGTACAAAAATGTTTTACATTATAGGATATCACAGTTGTATCTAAGACTCTAAATAATTCTCTTTTCTTGCCAAAAGCTCACCCAGATTGATTCAGTTATTTTAGAATCCGATAGACAAGACGAATTATTTTTCTCTACTCTGTTTCTTACGATACAATCTGCGATAAATTCACTTAGTCACCCCGTGGGTTACCACAGTTGTATCCAGAACTTTAAATAATTGCCTACTTTTCGTCCAAGTCCATACAGATGGGTTCATTTACTTTAGAACACCCTTTGACATGACAAACTATTCTGCTTATCTCAGTTAAACTGTGAAACTCTCTACAGATATTGCCCGTTACGGCTAAATTGACAATCACGCAGTCTAACTTCACTTTCACTAACTTAACGTTTTGTGACTTAATTAACTTGCGCTCACATGGTCGCATACACACACACATATATATATATACATTACCCAATTGAAGCACAGAACTTTCTACAAACTACGAGACATTATAATGTAACAATACTCACTTAAGGCAGAGAGAAAAATACAGAAAGTTCGAGTAATGTGACGTCAGTTTACAACAATTGAACCACACTCACAACGTTGACTCTTACCGAGTTACGTAACGAAATTTGTCATAACTATTGACTTTAAAATAATGACTTTTAACACTCTTGTTGTGATAAGCGTTAAATATTAGATCATAAAATAATAATTCTTACACTAAACAGTCTTGTATATCCAACAGAAAGGAATATTGAATTATTGGAATGGGTTCAGAGGAAGGCTACTAGGATGATACCTGGAATTGAAAGGTTGTCATACGATATAGATTGAGATCTCTGAACTTGTTTTCTCTTGAAAAAAAAGAAGAGTTAGAGGGGATCTGATTGAGTTGTTTAAGATTGTTAAGGAAATTGACAGTTTT
>NW_013665700.1:371673-373493 GCF_000517525.1 Limulus polyphemus | reverse complement strand
AAAGGTTGTCATACGATATAGATTGAGATCTCTGAACTTGTTTTCTCTTAGAAAAAAAAGAAGAGTTAGAGGGGATCTGATTGAGTTGTTTAAGATTGTTAAGGAAATTGACAGTTTTGATCTATCCTTTTTTCATACTTAATGGTGAGACTAGGGGATACAAATATCAATTTTGGCAAGGAAGAAGTCGTCTTCAGCTAAGACAGCTACATTTATCTAACAGGGTGGTTAACTTCTGGGACGGTTGACCTTGGATGAGATGGATGCAGTTAAGTTAAGGGAGTTTAATAGAGAGCTTGATAAATATTTGAATGATAAGGGTTTGCTTTGAGATGCTTTTTTTAGTGTTCAGGTTAATCTAGTGGATAGGACAGCTTAGATGGACTAAAATGTCCTTTAATATTATGTTGTAAATGGGGAGTTGGGCCACTACCTTCTACTATTTTGATGAAAAATACCCGTGCTACGCATGGCATGAGGCATAAACGTCACTTTCGTTTGATGTCGGCTTCATGTATTTTTCTATTGGCCATCTCGCTCAGTTTGCCCTCAAGCGTGGAACTAAAGTGGTAAAACTGAAATGCTACCAACCTCAGCCAATCGTCCAACTGCTTATCTATTCAAACACAATCTTTGAGGGATCAACCCGAGTTTTTTTTTTTTTTTGAGTTCAGCCAGTTTTTCACAACAACTTGTGCAACTAGTTAGCAAGAAAGACTAACAACTTATCTCTATATTTATAAACATATAAGTTAATTCATAAGCACAACAGAAGATTCATTATCATTTGTCCCTTCTAGTCGAGGTTTATTTTGGAAGAATTAGGTTAAAAAAAGATGGAATACAACAATTCGTGAGTTAGTATTTCCTTATCTCTCAGTATAATTGGTTAGTACATTTTTCTGAAGATGGATTTAAAATATTTAAAGGAGAGTTTGTTTTGTTTGCTTGTTGTTAAGCACAAAGCTACACAAAGGGTTGTTTGTGCTGTAACCACCACGCGTATCGAAACCCGATTTTTAGCGTTATAAGCCTTCAGACTTATCGCTGAGGCAAGAGGGGGCATTTAATGGAGAACAGTTTGGTGTATTCTTTCACAATGAAACCAACAATTTTGTTTTTACCATTTGTTTTTACTATTGTAAATGGCCTTTACCAGTGTTTTTAATGTTAATAATTACGACTTTCATGTGACACCTATCGAAAAGATAAATACTCGAATGTTTGGAAAATAACGACTACTTAGCATAAATGAAGTGAAATAAAGTCCACTCGTTTATTGCTCTAATTTTGAAACTCTTGTGCTAACTAAAGTTAAAAAGTTAGTCTTGTTCAGATACCTGTTTTTACGCAAGGGAGTAGTTTTTTGAATGTCAAGCTTTTCATCCTGTTGTGTACGGTTTTAGTACCCATCCGTTGTTTTCAAAATAGTTTACTCAAGCTTAAAAAATGTTATTTTGAAATGCAGGAAGTGTAATAGTTTCTTGATAACCAATAGAAAATTAGGAATTTATAACTAAAAAAAAAGTTTAACTCACAAATAATAACCGTTACACATTTGTAGAAGATGATTCAATTTTATATGAGCATTGTTTTATTACTTTGGTATAAAGTACAATAGAAACGGGGGGGGGGGTCCCAATAAGTTTTGAAGGGACCGACACACCTTTTGCCTCTTCCCCACTACTTCTAAAAAAAATTATTTTATTTAGAGAGAGTATAATAAATTGTGTGGTGCCTATGGAGATATATATAAAAAGTATAATTGCTACTATACACCTGGAAAAAAGTTAAGCACCCCCAAATATTTTTCAGGATTG
>NW_013665700.1:364456-370673 GCF_000517525.1 Limulus polyphemus | reverse complement strand
TCTTCACGTGTACACTGTGGCAGCAGGTACGTGTGCTGCAGGGCATGTCACACCCTGCTATTGTTGGCCCTCTCAGTATTAAACATATTTCTGCTCCGCCGATGCTCAAATATAACATCTAACTAAAATGCTAATCGATAATTGTGTAAACAGTGATCAATTTGTAAAGCTCAGAATATGATTGATTTATCTCAAAAGTCAGTGAAATGAAAACTGAGGCTTGCTGTATTCTAGACGATGTGACTTAGATGGGTAAAATAGATGGCCTGTTTGATGGCAGATCGAAAACTCAGATGCTACCCAATCTGATTCTAATTATTCAAAAAAACGTAAAGTCTTTCTTCCCTGTCCCCCGGTGGGTCAGTGGTAAGTTTACGTAATTTCAACTCTAAAATTTTGGGTTCGATGTCCCACAGATAGCTCACTTTGGCTTTGTTCTCTGAAACAAATAAACAAACTTTCTTTTCAGAGCTGGTCTTAAATTTTCTAAAGGTAAAATACTTGAAATCGACACTTGTAATTAAAAAATGGCCTGGCGGTTAGAAAACTCGATTCGCAATCGGTGTTGCATGGTCGAATCCCATAATCGAATATGCTCGCTCTTTCAGCCGTAGGAGCGATATAATGTGACGGTTAATCCCACTTTTCGTTGGTACAAATTGGCTCTATAGTGGGAGGTGTTGACTGTCTGTCTTCCCTTTTGTCTATCCGTTCTAAATTAGGGACGAATAACGCAGATAACCCTCGAGTCACTTTGCGCGAAATTCGACAAAGAGACACAAATCTAATTTCTCACTTTTATTCACCACAATCTAATGGTTTACTGCTTCACGCTTATTAACTTGAACTAAAGCTACTAATTTTCTTTACTACTTGAAGCGATTTTATTTTGTTAGTAAGTAATAGTCATATTTTGTGATAATACTGAAATTACTTGTATTCCCACAGTCAGTGGAAGCTTTTGAATACAGTAATATACCTTATAAACAAATTACAATATTCACGAAAAAACAACTCCATAAGAACTTATCCTAGCATTTAAAGTTTAATTTCATGAAATGATAAATTATATTCCATTTTTATTATTGAAATGTCACAAACACAACTGCATCTAAGTCCACACAGATCATTTTTTGAAAAACCAATAAACAGTAGTATTATTTAAAACTAGCAGAAACGCTGCCCCATGGGCGGCTATTTGTGCTAGTAATTACTAATTGTAATAATTGATTGTTTGTTTTAAATTTCGCGCAAAGCTACATGAGGGCTAGTGGGATTAATCGAATCATTATAACGCCCCCACGGCTGATTCGAACCCGCGAACCTCAGATTGCGAGTCGAGCGCCCTAACCACCTGGGCAACTGTTGTATTCATACCTTATTGAAAAAATATTTAGAAAAAGTGAATATTTTAAAATATATATATATTTTCTAGGAAGTACTGCACGGGAAAAGTGTTCGGATTGTGCTCTTTAGTCATACGCAACTCATTGCATCAAAATTATTCAATGTATAGAGCGCAACAGTTTCATACATTTCACTGATAGTAACTGTAATGTTTTTATATATATTAAACTTGCTACTGTTTATTGAAAAAATATTTTTAAGAATTCCAGTTTTTTAGTACTACTTTTAAAAATTACATCAATGAATGTATAATAAAACACTCACGTACAGTCCTAATGAAAGTCGTGTTCTTGTTGTTAGGAGAGTACTTTTTACCTAAAATTGTGTTCTATTTTAAAGAAATGTTTGTTGCACATACCATAGTTATTTTTCTAATTGTCTGAATCTTGAATACTCAAATTGTGAAATGTTTTATGAATTTTTGTTTATGATTCCATTCAATAGATGGCGAAGGAGTTTTGGTTACATACAAATATACTGACATGCACTCTACGTCCATTATAGTAAGATTTATTTTTATTGGTACACTAAGCCTAAGTAACGAATTTAAGAAATAAAATATTCTAAGAACTAGAAATGTAAGTTACTAGTATAAAAACGAATTTAGAAATTTAACGAATAATACTCATGGAATTAGAAATATAAATTATTATCAAAAACCATTGACGTACATAATATATCATGAAGTCCTTCGGAAAAAAATAGAAGGGGTGGAGTTTCTGATTTTTAAAAGTCTCCTTTTTTTTCTCTTTTAATCATCTGTGTTCAACTTTATCGGTAATATTGACACTATGAATCCTTATTTTGCTTATAGGTTGTTTATAGGTAAATTTGTATCTATGGGTGGGTTAGGTACACTTTGAGTCAAATACCTCTTCCTCCCTCCTTCACTTGCATTTATTCTCTTACTGGCTGGCTTTTAGATATTGCACCTGCCCCCCAGTGGCACAGCGGTATGTCTATGGACTTACAACGCTAGAAACCGGGTTTCGATACCCATAGTGGGCAGAGCACAGATATCCCTTGTGTAGCTTTGTGCATAATTAAAAACAAACAGATATTGCACCTTTATAGATTATTTTAGCATATTTGTAATAAATATGTATTTTCTTAAAATCAGCAAGAGACTACATGTTCATGCCATTTTCTGCCATGTTCATGTATTGAGTACAATTATCCCGCCGATTTACACCAACTTTCGTGCACGACAGAGTTCTGTAGATACGAAACAGTCATATATATATGTGTGCCTCGATATACACAAATATTTTATTTTTGCGCATAAATACCGTTTTAAAAATATAACTAAGCGCCTAAAAACAGTTAGTCTAGCACTAAGTGGCCTTTTCTTTTAGGTCTATTTACTATATTTAAAGGAGATCGTTATTATTATACATGATTTAGCTGTCTACTTAGAAGCTCATTTTTACCTAACTTATGACAGTAACGAGATATCAGATTATTTATATAGAAAAGTAATGTTTGTTATACTGTATGCTTTTGTCAGAACGTAATTTTATAGTTCCAATATAAGTGTTTTAGAGATGCTTAGCCATGCTGGGGAGGCATATTCAATGACAGAATAAACGTATAATGCTTGGAGACGGCTTGAATGGGTAATGAAGAAAAACTTTAATTAATATAAGTTTAACATAACAGCAAACGTACAACGTTCGACAAGGTTTTTGTCGTCATCAGGTCGAAACGTTGTACATTTGTTGTTATGTTAAACTTATGTTAACGTTTTTTCTTGATTATCCATTCAAGCCGTCTTCAAGTATTATTAGTCCCAAAGTGGGCTCCTCGTCATCGAATCAAAAGAAACGTATGTTTTGTATATCCTGAGAATGTTGTCTGTCGATGTAACTCCATTATTTCCAACTAGAGACATCTGATTAGACAAGATGATTGCCACGCTTTCGTTCGGATACTCTTAATATGTTTAGACCAGATTACTTTGGAGTCGTATGTTACTCTGAGGAATTTAGCTGATGTTGCTACCTGGAGTAGGGTTCCAGCTAAATATGGTTACTGTCTAGTCCGACGTATTTTCATTGATTTGGTAAAGAGTATTAACTTGGTTTTTTAGAACATTGATTTTGGTTCTCCATTTATTACAGAATTCTTCTATTCGATTACCAGATATATTGCCTACTTTCATTTATTTCATCACACGGCTTGTGCATACACATACATGAGTAAGTAATTTAGTGATTACGGTATGTATATAAGTATTTTTAAGTCACAGCCACAATATCAAATTAACTGATTGGTCAAAGTCTAGAGGTAGTTAGCGTCATCAGCCAATCAGCATTGATAGGACTGTTAATTGTGGTTACCAAGGCACTTTTCCAGTCGTGGTGGCAAAACTTGAAACAGATAAGTGCCCATAGCAACACTCTGGCTGCTGCGGTGGTATACATGCAACTGCCAAAGATGGACACCAAAGATAATACCTTCAAAACTTTAACATCTTGAATGAGTTTTCTAATTCCATGAATAACGTTTACACAGTTAATAGCAAAACGATTTGATGATACAATTTTCACCGAGGGCATTCTCTTGGTTTAATAAAGCGCAAAATATTTAATTCCACATAGTTTACGAGCTGGTAAACAATTGAATGGATTATATAAACCATTTGAGACAAATTATCGATACGGTAAACTGTAAACCGTAAACAAAGGCATAACGATTTATTTTTTAATGCTTTGTTAAATTTGACCAAAACAAACATATCTTATGCAAAGATTCATAAACCCTTTTTTTTCTTTCCTGAAATTTGTCCATGTGAATTGAAAAAATAGAAACTTCAAATTATTTATAATCAAGCTTATTAAGCGTAATAATGAAAATTTAAAGTTGTTCCAATCAAGATCAAGATGCAATTACGCATCATCCGTTGAAAGAACCACGAGTGTGTTAAAATTTAATTAGTTACTCAAATAATATTTAATATAAGTTTATATTAATAAAATAACTTATAGAATTTTTTAAAATGTAAAGTACATTACATAGTCTGCGAGTTTTTCTTTTTTTGTACACATATATTATTAATAGACCTTTAATATTTGGAGTGTATACTTATGCTTAAAAAAGTTAACTGAGGATAATTTAGTAGATAAATCGTCATCAAAAACATTATTTTTTCACATGTTCTTGATTATATGTTTTGAAACATAACTTTTGCCCTCTTTTGGTTAGAAATATAACTAATCTCAACTTACTCTATGTTTACGTCGAATCTGATAAGATTTCTCACGACACCTATTGCCTTGAAACATCATTATTATTCTTAAAATGCAAAAATATATATATAAATAAAAATTCAGAAGAAAAACAGGCTGTAAAGGAAATTATAATTAACAACGTCAAAATCACCAATAAACGAGTTTCAGTTGGATTTTGAAGAAAAATTATATTGTAGAAATTATACTGATAATTAATACATTTTCGCTTAATTGCAGTTGTTTTGTTGCTGTGACGTTTTAGAATTCATAATAATGATTAAAATCAGGTTAACTCAACATATATATTTTTAGACAGAATAATAATTTTTGTTTTTCTGTAACAAAGAGAAAAATGATTTTAAATAAATTAAGAATAACGTATCAACATACGCAAAGTTAGAACATTATTGTATTTAAGGGCCGTAGATTTAAAACTCCTCCTTCCATGTGTTTAATGATTACTCTGTTAGCAACAATTACAGTTGGATGATGAAAAATAAAAATAAAGATTCTATAAGTATTTTTACGTTAAACGCACTAGTTTAAGGTGACGATGGTGCAATTAAAATACTGAAGTGTGTGAAACTACGTATTTAGTGAAATATAAAACAATTCAATGTTACAATAAGAAAGCACCTAAGTTTAGGATAAAGTTTAAAGACACATCTCAAATGATAATTTTTTTATCGATTTCAAAGATTATCAAAACACATGTTTTGCGACAACAAACAACCTGCAGGACGCTTTGTTTGTTTGTTTGTAATTAAGCACAAAGCTACTCAATGGGCTATCCGTGCTCTGCCCACCACGGGTATCGAAACTAGGTTTCTAGCGTTGTAAGTCCGCAGACATACCGCTGTGCCACTGGGGGCTGCAGAACGCACTGTGTATTATTAACAGGAGTGATAGTTTAGCGACATTCCACCTTCTGTATTTCGGATTGTGGTAATCTAAACTATCATATATTTATAGTGGATGTCATCTACTGAACTCCTACTTCACATACCAAATTTAAAGGCAATCCAGTAAGAAATACCTGAGATATAACATCTCCAATTTTTTTTCTTCGCACCAAAAGTACGGACATTTTGATAGAAAAACATACTGATAGATAGATATTGGTACATTGATAGATCTTTACAACTTATGATTAGTAGTCTCATTTGGATTAAATATGAGTCAAGTGTGCAAAGATACTCAACAAAAAATATAAGCAAAGTTAACTGTGATTGAAATTAGAATATTTAACGTTTATGATCGGACTTACTCTTAGACTAGCCTCATATTTAGATAGATAAATTTAAATAAAGTTAAACACAGGCTTCAGACGTGTTTAAGAAGAGTTCATAGGTCCTTCAATTACGTTTTGCAAGAGAGTGTGCTGTTGATGCTACATGTGCTTGTACATAGTGGGCTGAAGTAAAATGATAATTACACGGGCCTGCGATGGGTTTATTGTCATGAAATTTTTACATGTTCTACAGTAATTCCTGTACGCTAAGTCCGAAAATGATATCACATTTTCTCCATCACGCATAGATTTTTCACAAAACTTCATATGTACTTTACATAAGTGAATC
>NW_013665700.1:347868-363493 GCF_000517525.1 Limulus polyphemus | reverse complement strand
TGGGAGACTTATCGATCGTGCTAGAACCCAAACATAATAATAAAAAAATGTTCATTGTGGTAAACGAAAAAATAATTTAACCTAAGTAAGAGTTTTTACTTCTCGATTTGTAAAACAAAATCCCTACGTGATAGAAAAAAAAATGATATTATTTTCGAAATTATGGAATATCCGTTATTAAAACCAAAACAACTTTTACGAAGTGTAAATTTGCAGATCTGTGTTATCGTTGTAATAATATTTTTGACGCTAAACAGATTTCTATTAGGGGAGACTATGTTTATCAACTTTTACAATGTGCCATCAAACAACAATAACTAATTTTGTTTTTAATTGGGTATAATCTACGATCAGCTTAGCTAACTTTGTTACCATGAGCATAACTAATACTGTAACAATGTATTGTTGAATAAATATGTTACTTTTTGGAATATTTAAAAAACTAGCATTTAAATTCCATCTAAATTTATTTACTTTGCTGCTTATTTTAACTCAGTTAAAGTTTTTTTTTATCTTCGTAATCTTATGTCAAGACTTTGGAAATACAATGAAGCACGAAATCTGATATCAAATGTGAGTCAATTCTGATGTTTGATATGCTCTGTGATTTCCATGTCTTCCCCTGCATGAAATATTACCTAGCATTGCTAAACTCAAACAAAAAGGCAATCTATGATAACAATAACTGACGCTGAATGTTCACCTGAAATGGTGCTTTTTTATTTTGTTTTCCCGGAACTTATTTATAAGTAGAGAAAATGCGTGCCTCTATCTTCTCTTTGATAGGGTTCTCAAGTGGCTCAGCAGTAATTCTGCAGGTTTACGAAGTTAAAAATCGGGTTTTGATACCCGTGGTGGGCAGATCACAAATAGTCCATTGTGTAGCTTGGTGCTTAGCAACAATCGAAGCAAACCAACCAAGTCTTTGATAGGATCCAAGATTTTCAAAACTACAAAGGCGAAATTTTTTTTTATATTTACTTGCCACGACCCGCAACATATTTGCGGTAGTGTTCATGGCCTTCACTTGAATTTTCCTTATTTCATCATTTTCACGCACGCAATTTAAGCTACGGTTTCTTGCAGGCATTATGTGTTAGATCGATAAATCCTGGTTTATTTGAAAAAAGTTATGCGGTCAGACAAATAGTCTTACGTAGACGTAACTTTATTTAATAAAACTACGCGTAAAGTAAACAATAAAGTATAGTTATGGTACTTATAATAGTCTACAGAGTATGAAACAGTTATAAGCGTTCAGTGTATGACATGGTTTTACGAGTTGAAACAAAGAAACTCGCAAAAACGAAGAATAAAACCTCTAGTAAAGAAACAAAAAAGTAGATAAAAGGTGTTTATAGCAGTCTATGAAACGAACCGAAGCTGAATTATTGCAAAGTGAAGTTGTAATGAAGTCAAACTTAGATCAGTATGCAGAAACGTCTGGTGTGTTCACAAAGTGATAACCATATGTTTTGAACGAATTGAACATTCGTAATTTAGACCTAAATAAGTCGAGAAAGCCCATATCAATTGTATTTAGTGTAATGTTAATTTTTTAGAAAATTACACGCAGGAAAAGTGTTGTTTGTGTGAAGTACTTTGGAAATTAAAAAAAACTAAAATTGAAATCGAAGCCAGTCGTCACGTGATTAAGTTTGATTAAGTAAAAACAGGTAAGATGATTCTAAATGGAAAAGCCAATAATAATTCGAAATCCTCGGAGAAAGGCTTTTCTAACGATATGAGATTTGTAGTGTTTGATCGAGAAACTTGCGAGAAAAGTTTCGGACAGACAAAGAACAAACGTAAGCGTATTATTTATATAAATTCCTACAGTACATCGTACAAAAATGTTTAAATGTTAAACAAATTTATTCAATAAGTGTTAAAATTAAATAATAAGACCATGCAGTTTTGGCGAAGCACATGTTCGTGCTCCTGTGTAAATTTCAATAAGAAAAAGTTGCAATCCAACATCGAAAACTTTGAGTAGTACAGAAAATGTTCTTGAGCTGTGCCATCAAGCCCATGAAAAAAAGATAAATGTAAATTGTTGGACTGATATATTACAAATAATAATGATCGTATTTACATATTAGAAAGTATATCGATAAGAGAATTATGGGATAATTATTTGTCGACTTCACAACTTCATGGTAAAAAAACAAAAATACTTTTGATTGATTGTTTTAGTGCAGAGTTGCACAATGGGATATGTGAGCTCTGTCCACTGCAAAAATCGAAGTCTTGGATTTTAGCGTCGTAATTCCTGAGCTCACTGTTGACCCACCTGGCAGACACTTTTAATTAAATCTGCGAAACAGTGGTCCAGGATTTTGTGCTCTAGAAATCTCTGTTTGCTGAATTTTTCTTTCACTTAACTATTTTTTACTAGGTTTAGTTATATTTTATTTGAGTCATTCAACGTTGTAACTCAAGAATTCCTTTAAGAACAGTAGTAATATATAGGAATTATGAAATATAGTTATAATATATAAAGCGTGTAATTGATCTTCTCAACAAACTTGGGCCCGGCATGGCCAGGTGGTTAGGGCGCTCGACTCGCAATCTGCGGGTTCGAATCCCCGTCCCACCAAACATGCTCTCCCGTTCAGCTGTGGGGGCGTTATAATGTGACGGTCAATCCCACTATTCGTTGATAAAAGAGTAGCCCAAGAGTTGGCGGTGGGTGATGATGACTAGCTGCCTTCCCTCTAGTCTTTCACTGCTAAATTATGGACGGCTAGCGTAGATAACCCTCGTGTATCTTTGCATGAAATTCATAACAAACAAAACTCAACAACCTTGATAGAATTTCAATCCTCTAATGGAGAACGAGCTTTTTGTTCCTAATGAAGACTTTGAATATTCAAAATATACTCATATTTCTTAGCAGCAAAATATTTTCTTTTTCAAGATTAATATGATAAAATATATAGCCTATTGTCATTTGTCTCGAGCTTAAAAGTGTGGTTAATATTAGCGAGTAAGAAATGTATGCAACATGTAAACAATTGATTTAAAGGCTGCTTGAATGAAAAAAATGTTTAAGTTGGATTAGATGTTATTAACTATGCCATTATTTATAGGATTTTACACGGACTTTTCTCTACGTTAAAATACTTTTATTTGCGATCTTTCGACCATCTTACCGAAGCCTTCATTGGGCAACAATGTATCATTATCTATCAATAATACAGGTGTCTTGATTGAGTGAAGAAGCATAAAAAAAGGGACAACGATATAGCATATAAGACCAGTATTTGACCTTTTTAAAGGAGGCACTGAAGTAAAAAAGTTCATAAGACTTCTCTGTTAGTCGGACTTGTATATTCTGACGCGATAACACCGTCTAATAAAACCCTTTCAGTTCACAAGGGACAAATCAATGAATGAAACAAATTAAAATGAATAGCTAATGTGATAGTAGTGGCCATAGTATCAGGTGAAAGAACTTGCATAAAAATATACCAATATTTCCCAAATTATTAAAAGAACATTTTGATAAGAGAATGCCTAAGGTCTAACTTCAATAAAGCGTGGGCCCACCTTAGGCCTAAGGAATAGATTAGACTATATTACTAACGCTTACCGCTTACATTGTGTATACACGTGGTGGAATAAACCGTAGCTTCAGGAGTAATGAGATTTCGAGGTCTGTTTCTCTGGTGATGTTCTCAAAAATTTTAGGACGACTCAATCTAATTCAAATTGGGTTTCTGGATTGACCATGGAAAATACTATTGGCAATACTGAACACGGGGTGTAGTATAGCATAGTGCATTATCATGCTTTATGAGGTATGACCTGTCGTTTTGAAATTTCACCAATTCAGTTAGCGTTGCATTACCCAAAACGTTACAATACAGGTGGTATTACTTAAACAAATCAATACAGGAAATCAAAACTAACTAAATAGGGTGCATGTCATGATATTACCTCATTCTGATCCACCAGTGGCTTAACGGTATGTCTGCAGACTTATAACGCTAAAGATCGGATCACGATATCCATGGTGGGCACAGCACAGCTAGCCCATTGCGCAGCTTTGTGCTTAACTACAACGAAACATATCTCACATTTCACAATCAGATCTAGACTAGTCTCCAAGAATCCATACCTATTTATCCAAACAGTATTCGAAGCATATCTCCATATGGTAATTTTTCATACTTCTTCATATCAGTTTCTTAGTTCCTTATGGCGCTATAAGGGCCGAAACCTTACATTCATAGTTATGATGAGAACTGCAGCCACACCATAAATATAGCAGAATGGAACTGGACTTCAGTCAATTACTCTCACCCAGTTTGGTGGACTTAATGTTAAAAATACAGTTTCATTTCACGACAGGTTTCAAAATTCACATTAACAAAGGAGTGATATATTTTATGCATTAAACAAGTAATTGTCTCCTTTTCGATAAATTCACTTATGTTACCCCGTGGGTTACCACAGTTGTATCCAGAACTTTAAATAATTGCCTACTTTTCGTCGAAGTCCACACAGGCGGGTTCAGTTACTTTAGAACACCCTTTGACATGACAAACTATTCTGCTTATCTCAGTTAAACTGTGAAACTCTCTACAGATATTGCCCGTTACGGCTAAATTGACAATCACGCAGTCTAACTTCACTTTCACTAATTTAACGTTTTGTGACTTAATTAACTTGCGCTCACATGGTCGCATATACATACACACACACACACACACACATATATATATATATTACACAATTAAGGCCTAGAACTATCTACAAACTACGAGACGCTATAATGTAACAATACCCACTTAAGGCAACGAGAAAAATACAGAAAGTTCGAGTAATGTGACATCGATTTACAACAATTAAACTACACTCACAAAGCGCGATTCTTACCGAGTTACGTGACGAAAGTTGTCATGACTATCGCCTTTAAAATACTTTTAACACTCTTGTTATAAAAACTAAATACTCAATAAATATTAGATCACTAAATGAACTAAATAACAACACTTACACTAATCAGTCCTGTATATCCAACACTGAGCACGTGCATCAGTTTCTCTAGTTTACTTATTACAAATTTAGTGCAGTTAAGATTAAAACGTGAAAAAGGCTGTCAGTTACATCGTTTATGACAGATAAATACAGAAAAACAAACAGATATAGAATTAGGATTTTTTTTATAGAAAAAAGCAACATTTTTTTCTGGACTTTATTACTACCCTGATAACTTCTGTCAGTACCTTATTTTAAGAAACATGTTATTAACGTCGCCATACAAATAACAAACACAGTCAGATTTGTACCTGAAAACAAAAAGAAAGAATTTCAAATTATCAAGAAATTCTCGGAAAATATCATAAAATTTACCTCAAAGATGATATCTATAAGTTTTTGAGTTATAATGTTTTCTTAAACAAGAAGGAAGTGAGGAACCAGTTGATATCTATAAGTTTTGTGAGTTATAATGTTTTCTTAAACAGGAAGGAAGTGAGGAACCAGTTGATATCTATAAGTTTTATGTGTTATAATGTTTTTTTTAACAATAATGAAGTGAGGAACCACCTACAATATAATAGCTTGCAATTTGTTTTTCGCATTTAAAGTTGCTTTCATATTGTTCAAAGTAATGTATCAGTTGATATATTGGTTCCACCACAAGATGGTTCGAGACTAGAATAAAAAACACCAAAATATAAAGACGGAAACAAAAAACTCAAATCAAAGTTAAAGTTACTAAAAAAGAACTAAATAGGAAGCCTAATCTATCATTCAGTTCACTATCTGTCATTGAGTTTTAGCGATTAAGGGTATTTTCATCACTGTTCAGAAACCTCGAGAAGGCCAAGTTGAGAAAAAACAAAAACAAGACTAGGCCTCTTATAATGGTGATTTGCATATTAATGTTGATTTGAAGTCAATCTTTCGAGATATTAACTCATGTTCGCAATGTAACCTGCATAAAAAGACTACTGTGAAACATGCTAAGGTCTTAAACTATATAGATAGAAATATACTCCTATACACATTTATAAATGTTTATGTTGTCCCTATGAAGAAAATTTCACGTGAAATGTCCCCTTGTGCCGAACATTCAGTTTATTTACTAATTACATTATTCTCTTATTGTTCTGAAATTACGATTGTTGTTCAGGTGGGTGCTGGCTATACTTTAAAAAAATATAGTTTCGTATTTCACAAATATTAGCCCCCCTCCCCACTGGCACGACGGCATGTCTACGGGCTTACAACGCTAAAATCCGAGTTTCGATACCCGTGGTGGACAGAGCACAGATAGCCCATTGTGTAGCTTTGTGCTTAACTTCAAACAAACAAATCTTACAAAACTATTTTTGGGCAATGTTGTTTTATAATGTTAAATACTAGAGACTGTTTTCTTAGTTAATTAAAATTTTGCGAACCATTTTGTTGTCATGAAAAATATTAGTAAGAACAAAACTCGAAACTGTATTTTTTATAAGCCTACTTTATTCTCCTACGTGCGACGCGGAAAAATATGCCCTGTGTTCATCATTTCTATTTTATTTATAGTTACCGACATCCACACAGTTTCGTTTTGTCTGTAGAATGCGTATGATTTGTTTTGTGTTTGAATATTCTTCCAAAGCTTCTCAAGGACTGTTTGCGCTAGCCGTCCCTAATTTTGAGCTGATAGACTAGAGGGAATACAGCTAATCAACAGCTCCCACTGTCAACACCTGGTTTACTTTTACCTGATAGTCTCAAAGTGAGGAGCGCGATGTATTTTTAGCGGTAACGGGAAACAAATATCAAATTAAGCACACTAATCATTGGGCTATGCCCAGTTGTACTTTAGAGAAATTGGTTACTGTACTGTCAAATAACTTTTGAAATTATCAGAGGAGTTATATGAAGCTGGTGAGTTTTAACGCAAAGCTACACAATGAATATCTACGTTCTAGTCCACCGCGAGGAATAGATCCTCGGTTTTAGCGTTTAAGTCTGTAAACTTACCACTCATCCACCAAAGAACTGGCTGTATAAGTAATTGATTGGATTTTGTTTTCGTAGAACAGTCTCAATAAACGTTACGTGATGTTTTTGATGTTCACTTATCTAGAAGATAAATTATTTTGCGGTGCAAAAGTTATAACTTCGATCATAAAAAATCCCCTGAACTGATCCAGAGACCATTCGCTTTGACTAGTCAAAGACTGATTATTTTGTTCGTATTAAGATAGAACACGTATTCTCTCTCAAAGCTATATTGAAGTGAGATTCTCGCAGTTTCTCTTAACAACATAGGGGAGGAAATAAATCACAAATCCACTTATCTTTCTGAAATATGTGACATGATTTGGAAGTATTTGGTGTATATATGATATCATAACTTATTTACTCATGAAGTCGTCTATGGATGATTCTTTTTAACAAGGGTTTTGCTAAAACGTTGATATAATTGGACCTTGAGTTTTATATACAAGCTAGTATGTATATATTAATACGTTTTTGTAATCCTTACTTGAACGAATGAAAGATCTGGTCAAAATAAATGTTATATGTGATCATTCAAGTACACGTTGTTATAAACAGCTCGAGAGATGAGGAGTAATTATTTTAAATGTAATAAATATTTTCAATAATCTATACTAAATAATAAAAATGATCCCTTTCTTCACACTTACAAAAGCAATCGAATTAACAGAGAACAAGTTTTCTTTAACATATTGTACTTTAGCTATACACTTTCATCAACAATGAACATTAAAAGGGTCGGGTGAATTTTAAGTAGTTTCTAGATGGAAACCTCTAGACATTGGAAATGGAAGCTATCAAACAAACAAAAAGTAAGGAACGCAGCTAATCTGGCTCTGGTAATCATTAAATAGAGCCATGAGTATTACTTTATGTCACACACTTGTAATAAACGAATACGGACAGATTTCGTACGTAATAATAATCTAAGGCAATCTAATATAAACATATTTACTCCAATAAACGTACGCAATGTTCAAATTCTACCACTCAAAAGTACTCTAACGAGTATGAATTAGATAATGATAGTTATTCATAGAATAATAAATGAAAGTACTGTATTATATTTTTTAAAGCAATTCACAAATACTTAATATATATTAGAGAGAAATAAAAAATGGTGGTAAAATTATATCAGTACAGTACCCAAGGAACGTATCTATCAACCCTTATAACTACGCGCTAAACGTTACTGATAAGGTTTGATCTGAGGATATGTTTGAAAGGAACAGTAGGGTCATTGTACACGTATAGTGTTAAAAATTAGCTATACGGCGCCACGTCATTGAATTTGTACATAAGTGACTGTTTGAAAATGTTTAATGTTTAAGCAGAAAAATGGTTTGTGATTGTCGTGTAAACGATTTTAGGATAAGAGTGTCACGTGTAGGTGTTTTTCAGGTTGTTTTCGCATTAATTTTGCTGTGTACATTTTAATTAATATATTCTACTAATAATACACCTTGTGAAACGTTTTCAAAATAGCCTTGTTCTGTGCTGATTACACTAAAAGTGCTTAGTCATTATATACTTTACATAGTACTTCAAAGTGACAAAAATGAAGGAGATAATATACACAGTAATCTTAAAGAAAAAAAAAAGAACCAATAGGAATGACTTAGCGTTTTCCGTTTAATTATGTTTTGTAGGTAGGAGTACATGACGTCAGGTTTCAAGGATTTTCTTGTGTCAGTGGAGATTTCTCTGTGAACGACAGATATAGAGGAAAACAGGTCAAAACGTTTGGAGAAAGAACAAGAAACCGTAACTCATACCTAGACTGTATTTTGTTCGTTGTACTAGTGTGAAAACAAATGTAATTAAAACATAGTAAAGAAAAGCGGAATTATTAGATTTTAGAATTGAACGGACTTCGTAACTCAGGATCATTATGTCTCGACCTGCACCTTTATACACGGTATGCATGACTTAGAATATATCTTATTCTTAATTTAGATTATTTTAAAGATAAGTCTTTCTCAGATTTTATTGGTTTAATTTTTTTTTCGTTATCATAAAAAACGGCATTTAATTTTATCAAGTTTTCTGATTGAAAGTTTCCATATAGCTAATTATTCACAAAAATGCAATGTTTTGGATAGTAGAGTTTAAACGCCAGAAGTTTGCTCCACTATACACTTTGCTAAGGTCCAGTTTTCTAATTTTGGACAAAATCAAGGCAACAAAGACTTGGGATCGTTCTTTTGACGTTTGGTATAATTATACAACATATATGTACACAATATTCCGAACCCAAATTAGCCACAGGAAGTGGCGATAAAATATGTACTGTATATTCTGTAAGCATATTATGTAAGAAAAATTGATTTTTAAAGATATTGCCTTATGAGCTAATTATGTTCGATAAGAAAAACAATTAAAACGTTTCACGATTTCTATTTCATTAAACCTTGAATATAACATGATTTATATAATAACGATTCTAGTTTTGTCTCAGTCAATATGATAATGGCATGATTATCAGGAAAGAGTAGATATACTTTAGCATGTTATCGTCATTTTTCGCAACTTTAAAGTTTTATGAGACAAGATTTTAACACTCCAGAGATTGACTAGACGAAAGAAGACACTTCTGCAACTTACAAAGATTTCATTTTTTCAATAAATAAACTCACGCTAGCAGAAAAAGAAGAACTTTTAAGAGGAAAACAACAAAAATATAGTTAAAGATCTAGTATATTTGGGAAAAAGATGAAGAGAAAATCTTAATGACATCGTTTGTACAAGCCTACATGTGGAGTACTGGGAATTCAGCGAGGGTTAAACGCGTGGCTTGATGCGCTATATTTTAGGTATATAGTATAATGTTGTTAGATTACTTCCGTGTGTTTTTAGTGTTGTAGAACATGTCATGGCAACATGAATATTTACTAATCCACCGTATAGCTTTAGCATTGTCTTTGTGTCTGAGTTTCTTTATAAGTTTCTTAAACATGAGATATGTGAAAAAGTTTGTTTGTTTGTAATTAAGCACAAAGCTACACAAAGGGCTATCTGTGCTCTGCACACCACGGGTATCGAAACCCGGATTCTAGCGTTGTAAGTCCGCAGACATACCGCTGTGCTACTGGGGGCATGTGAAAAAGAATTAGGTTAAACTAATGGAATACTGTTTACGTAGGTTTTGATGTTCAAAGACTAGTTTGTGTACTTCACATTATACACACATGGTTTATCTATTATACATTTTCGTCTTACGCATTTCTTAGAAACTATTTTGTTTGTTGTGGTTAATTAATTTATTTGTTGTGGTTGACTAATTGATTTGGATGTATTACTTTAATGTTCATTATCTCAAATAATATTAGACGAAATATTTAACTTCCTTTCCTGAGAAATTAATCTTTCCTTATTAAGTGTCTAAATATACTTAATATAAACTGAATTTTACTGTTTCACAAATCGATTTCCACAAAACTGTGAAATATATCTCACTGGATATTCAATAAGACGAAATCCCACCCTGACGACGACGAAAACTCGAAACGTAAGTAACAATTTGTTTTATTTATTTTGTTACTACTGAAAAGTTCTTAATTTTGAAAATGGTAGTTATTTTTAGTAAGCTATGCGCTGCACAAATTAAAATGTCCGTTTGCTATGACCTAATAATTTTATTTTTTAATAGTTTATTTGACTTTGTTGGCACTACAAGATGCATAAATTTAGTATACCTATTATTCACAGCCGAATTTGGCAACAGGAAATTTCATATTACATTTAACGTGTTAATTAATACAAAAATTATCTCGCTGCTGATATTAGAACTGTCAGCACCATATCAAGGAAAAAACTCTAAATCGAAAGTGGATGGATTTTTTCCTCAAAAATTGTAAACTCCAAAAATAAATTTTAAAACAAAAATTATGATGTAAATATTTTGCCGGATTTGGTTTTATGTTTTACTTTTTTACTCAACTTCTTAAGCCTACCGTCATGCCAAACGTTCGCCAGAGACACGGAATGGAAACTTAGCAAGTAATAAGAATCCAAAGCTAGCTCTTCATTTTGTTTTGCACGGCGGTATGTCTGCGGACTTGCAACGCTAGAAACTGGGTTTCGATATAGAGCAAAGATAACCCTTTGTATAGCTTTGTGTTTAACTACGAACAAAAATTTTGTTTTATCTAGTTTAAAGAGTAAATTTACATACTACTACCAAAGGACTTTGGCAGTGATTTATCTCCATTTTTGAGCGAGTCTTATACACTCAGGTTTCTTGGCACCTTTGGACCTCTTACGTTCTTTAACATGCGATACAAAACTAGCTTAATCTTTCCCTTTACTTTTATCACGCTTTGACGGGATGTTTGACAGCACAGAGCAAATATTTTATCAAAGTTGAAGTAAATGATAACACCTCTCAGCTTTTAGTTGACAGTGATGTTGGGTCTGACTTGAAGTTATTCTACACATAGTCATTTCAAGTAAGGAAAAATTATAATAAACTTTATACATATTTCTACCAGAACTTTTCAAATAACTGAAAACAAAAAAACACCAGGATTATTTCGTGATGAAAAACAAACCTCTGTATTCTGATAAAAGACAGCAAACCAAGGTTACAAATATCATAATTAAAACTATCTTGAAATAAATAAATCTAAACGTTCACTAATACTGAGTTTGTCATATAAGTATTTAAGAAAAACGGCTTGTTTTCTCACTGTTTTATATGAAAATGCAGATATCGTGAACCATGTTACAGAACTTTGTTCAGGATAATCACAGTTTATATAAGAACGATATTCCAAGTCTCCTACTGTTCTTAGAAATACATTTTCCATACCCAGTCGTGTTCGTTCAGGTGACCACGTTTGCATACTACTGATCAAATTCGCGATTTCTATTGTAACAAACTTATGTTTAGAACAGTAAGCGCAGTCTTAGACCACACACATCTTGACAGTCTATGCACATACCTTCCACTGTATATAGACGTCAGTTTCCAATAGCATGTTTAAGCCAAAGGCTCTTAAGTTCATGAGGCCCGGCATGGCCAGATGGTTAGGGCGCTCTATTCGCAATCTGAGGGTCGCTGTTCGAATCCCTATCCCACCAAATATGCTCGCCCTTTCAGCCGTGGTGGCGTTATAATGTGACCGGCAATCTCACTATTCGTTGATAAAAGAGTAGCCCAAGAGTTGGCGGTGGGTGGTGATGACTAGCTGCCTTCCCTCTACTCTTACACTGTTAAATTATGGATGGCTAGCGCCGATAACCCTCGGGTAGCTATGGGCGAAATTCAAAAACAAACACACAAACTTAAGTTCATTAAAGCTCTTCTTCATTGGGAGACTTAACAGGCATATGGGTGAAGGAGACTACTGTCATTCCAGATTCTTCTTCATGAAAACAGTCTTTGATTTCGAGGTGTTTGTGTTTCACAGTAATTGCTTTTGAATTGGAGGTTTTTATTTTAATGGTAAAAGTAATTTCGCGGATGAATATGTTGCTCCCGATTAGCTTGGAATGAGTTACTGAGCCCATTGCTGCCCCAAACCTCCGCTGTGAGAGTTTATCCGCTTTCAGGAGAACATTGAAGGCTCCTTCCTTTGAAATTATGTGTTCATTGGTTCTACATCATTTAACAGTATCCTTGTATGAATAATTCTATTCAGAAAGACAATATATATATATATATTAGATGTACTTCTACAGGTTCCCCGAAAATGTTCTGTTTCACGAGTAAATAAAACCAAAGTTAAGAGTAAACAAAAATTTTTATTTCTTGGTTTTGAAGTTCATATGTCACGCGGTGTTGTAGCCCACAGAGTGGATAATTCTTCTCGTGAATCATGGTTTATGCATGTTTTACTGAAGTCACGATAGCACAAATTGCGACGTTAAGTGTCCCTCATGTGACGTCATTTTAGTGTCTATTGACTGACTAACAAACAATACACTACTGTATTGTGGTGCGAGTGATTAAAACAGGTGACCTCTACAGGCAGTCTTCGGCCACCTTTCGGAGAAAAATAAAAAAGATAACTGTCCTACCATAAATCTACTCGTGGAAGCATCTTGTGCAGAAATTTGCGCTGAACGAAATATACAGGTGCTAAACATGCTGCCTGTGGTATCACGGATCTCATATTCAGTGATTTATCACTTCTTTAGTATATGCAAATCGTTCTGACAAAGTGTGATTAACTACCCCTATTTATTTTAAATATGAGCTCTTGCGAAGCTAATGTAAGTTCATTTTTCAGTCTCAACAGAAAGCTACAAATGTTTTCGAACAAACACACCATGTTTCCAGAGCGAAACGAGGCCAGATTATGGGCCAACGGGGAGGATTTCGTGGGTGCACGGTATGGTTTACAGGTAAGGTTTGAGTATTGTTGTTTTACGTAAACTGTGAGCAACTAATTCTTTGCGGCCCGGCATGGCCAGGTGGTTAGGGCCCTCGACTCGCAATCTGGGGATCGCGGGTTCGAATCCCCGTCACACCAAACATGCTCGCTCTTTCAGCCGTGTGGGTGTTATAATGTTATAATGAATATAGCCAGTTTTCCATGTGCTGCTCTATTAAATTAGAATACATTATAATTCAAGTCATTTTATGTCCAGTCTCGAGCTCAGTCATCTATTCCATAAAACCCTAACTCGATAAATAGATTTACTTGAACCAGAAACGCCTAGAAGAGAAGTAAACTATTATCTATATCTAATAAAGTAATCCATTATCAAATCTAAAAATATTTGAGACATAGATAAGTGCAGGCAAATTGGCTCTGCTTATTAACTAGATGTATTAAATTCAATGTCAGTGAATTACTGTAGTGTAATTTGCAAAGCTACTAATTTCAACTGAAGAAAGATCGATATTAATTTTAATACCGTATATGATATATAAATTTTTATTGGAATTTATTGAATTACTAGTTTGGTGCCCTCGTTGCAATTCATATTATCTGTCGTAATCGCCTTAAAATTTCATGAAGTTAAGCCTAATGAGCCACGACGGAAGATACACAACATTAAATGTATTAACATAGTGGAGAGGTACGCTGTTTCACTCATTAATTAAGGGCTCAGTAACTTTAGAAGTCTAACTAGCATATCTTACTATGGGATTGTTTGCTTATTGTACAATGCATTCCGTTCAGCTTTGATCAACACAGAAAATGTTGTCATTTTCATCCCAGTCTAATGAGATGTAGCAGAAAGAGTTGAGCAAGGGACGTTTACGTCAATACAAGCGTGCTGTATGACTGCACACATGATTTCGCCTACATTTACTATTCTTTCCGAAACTGTAAACAGGCGAAGTCAAATACTCAAGAGAACCTCTCAGGCGCTGACAGTCACTTTCCGTTCCATCATTATAAGCGTGACAGTAATCTTTTACAGGTAAAATCCCAGTCGCTAAACCTGTTAACAAACCTTTACACCCTATAGATTTTTTTGTAAAGACACTGCTTCAGTTGGTCACCCCTCACGTAGCTAGTAATGTCACTATTGTTCAGGATGTGAATGCTGTGCTTGTGTTGCAACTATTTGAAAAGTATCTACGCTTTCACATCTCTGTATCTTCTACCACTATGGTTAGCTGTAGATCGGAAGATTCAAAGTTCGAGCTGTAATACGCCACTGAATGTACTCCACATTTACAGCTCTGGGATATTATGATTGTCAAAATTAATTTCGCTGTTCATTTCAGAGTATTGACATAGGTAGAGGGTAGTGATGATTCATTGCCCTACCTCTGGTCAGTACTTCTGGATTCGTGGTGACTTAGTGGTTTCTAATCTGATCACTTAGGGCGACATTCAAGTTGAAAATAGCAAATCAAGTGCTCGTTGGAGCTGATCAGTAATGAGATTCTGCTGACAAAATCCAGAATCACTAAATAACAAGACCATAATTTCATTTGAGTACTGTGGAGATTATATAAAACAAGGGTTTGTTTCAAATGGAAATCTTAGAATGCACTAGCGACACCTGCTGATATTTTGCCACCACATTTTATTGTACAGGTTCTCATAACGAAATATTATGAAGTAAATACCTCCGTGTATTACCTTATGGTATGATATATATATATGATCGGATTTGTAAATTGAAATATACCATTTTTGTAACTACGTTAGAAGTAACTAGAGGAGCACTCAGAAGAGGGTATACCTCCGCTACGCATCGTTGATCATATTCGGCCCTCAAACAATATAAAACTACATCCGTATTTCTGTCATTATCAACAGATACGGATCCTTTTTGGCAGAACAATTAGGAATAACATTCTGCATATGTTCATCAAATTTCATCAGAAACCGATAATGTTGGACTGAGTTATAGACCAAGAATAGTATGAAAATCGGTCTCCATGTTAAGAAATAGGGATTTATTTTATATTCGCGACTTTTCTGTGACTTTGACTTTTGATCTTGACCCCCCAAACTCTAATCAATTTTGTATCATTGTCCAAATGTACACCAGCTTTCATCCAAATCAATTCAGTCATTATTGACAAACACATAAAACATACACAAACAGGGGTGAAAACATAGCCTCCGTCACCTTCGATGGTGGAAGTAATTAACACAGAAAATGTACCCTTAACACTATATATATATATATATATATATATATG
>NW_013665700.1:342281-347427 GCF_000517525.1 Limulus polyphemus | reverse complement strand
CTATATATATATATATATATATATATGCATATAGGTTCACAATTGTTATTAGCCGCCATTTCGGGAACATTTGGTGTATATCAGATATTACGAGTTACTTGTATAATAAGTTGCAAGTGATATTCAAAAAGTTACTAATAATATCCGTCAGTATATTAGTACAGATTATTATTAAGATCTGACATAATTTATTTTAAATTCTAATTGACATCCATATTTTTTTACTTGAACAATTTAATACATATTATGAACTGGAACTGAAATATTAAGACTTTATACAGACATGGTCTAAATGGTCCCTAGTTTTTGAACTATTAATCAGAGAGAGAGAGAGGGCAGCTAGCCAACGTCATCTGCCACCATAAGGGCTTTTTCCTGTCCTGTGAACCCAAATAATAAAATGTTTTGCCACTTTTATAGCTCCCCTACAGTGCTCATCGAGATAGCGCCTCCAATCTGGACTTTACGATACGTAGCCCTATACTCTAACAACCAGGCCACGTCCGAACCTTTGATATATGTATATAAATATATATTAGATGAGGACGTTATTTTTGATTGTAAGAAGATAGATTCCAAATTTAAGTAACCCCTTAAAAAGCTCTAACAACATACAAAATACATTAGCTCGTCAAAAATTTCCAAAGGGTTAAAAATAATTAGGTGTTACTAGGGGAAATTTATATAATATTACGTTCAACAGGAAATTGTCCCTGTAGGAAAAGACTGACGTCAGTTAAAAATAGCTAAAAAACTTTCTCATAACTTCCGATGTCTTTATATTAGCTGTTTGACTTCATGTGGCATACTCTATAGAGAAATCGAAGACTTTTGTCATTCGGGTTACAGACATTAGACCTGCTCCATGTATCTCAAGGGTTTTGAATTTTCATATTCATTTTGCATCCAAATATTCTCATTTGTTAGGTATTTTCAAGTGCTTTTTATTTTTCTAACGTTCTCGTATTAAACAAATAGGCAATATTTAAATCCAAAGAACAAAAATAATCATTTGAGAAATTCGAAATAAAAGAGTAATCTGTTACTTTTTTTCCTTGTAATCCAGTGAAATAAGTGTTCTCATCCATATTCACACAACAGCAATCAAAGCGCATAATAATACATCCAACTTAGCGTTGCCTAGATGATTGTATATTATGCAATAACTATTCAACATAAATTGAAACTCTAACTATTAATGTGCAATTTTATACATTTTCACAAATAAACATATTATTGGTTACTGAGGCAAAAGCGACTTTTTACAACAAAGTTGAATAACTTACGTAAGCTATCATGTATAATTTTGGTAAATACACATTACATATTGACTTACTTTTATTTTACTGTTACGTGCCATACTTTTTTATGAGTTATCAGAGTATTCCTTCAATTTTTTCGTAAATGTCACTTGCTTCTGGTAAAATGGTGCCTTGGTTAAAGGTTTTTTTGGTGCGATTAATATCAAAAGGTATAAGAAATCTCATAAAAATTGAGCAACAATTAAGAACAGTTTCCCAGAGATTCAAAGCTATTATTTCAGGCATTTCTTTCCATGTTTAGATCTATTGTGAAGAATATTTAATCAGTATATATATTTACAAATGTTTATATTAGAAAATATCACTCCATTTCTTTACATCAGGGAAAAGTCTCTATAATTATGGATGTTTTACAGCAGTATAATACTCGCATTTTATTCTTTTCATTGAAATATTTCCCTTTTAGCTCCAAACTATGGTAATGCTCATATAAGTATTGATAGCAGTAGCGTTTTCTGTAGCTGAACAATGTCTGTATTTTTTTTTCTTATGCAGGTTTATCAGGAGCTGGAAAGACTACAATATCTTTTGGAGTAGAAGATTATCTTTGCGCTCAGGGAATTCCAACCTATGCCCTAGACGGAGATAACGTTCGCCATGGTTTAAACAAAAACTTAGGTTTCAGCGCAGAAGATCGAGAGGAAAATATCCGCCGAGTGGCTGAAGTGGCTAAACTGTTTGCTGACAGTGGTGTAGTAGCTCTAACCAGTTTTATCAGTCCTTTTGCTAAGGTTTGGAAATGGAATATTCTTGAATTAAAAGCTGTAACCTTGAATGATGTAAAAAATGAATTTAACTGTACACAGAGAATAAAATTGCTATGTAGTTTTAAACTTAGAATGACCAGCACCGTTGAAATATGTGTTAATTATCAACATGAACAGAGTTTGTCAATATTAGTAATTTGAGCTAAGGCTAACATGAGCTTAGAAAGTTAAAATAAATCTTAAATATATGGGAGTACAAAAACGAGTTTTTTTGTTACGTTTGTTAATGTTGTTCTGATTAGTTTGTGGAACAAGCATGGCCATGATGATAACGTTTCGCAGTATGGATTCAAAGATTCATGGTTCGCGGCTCATTGCTGCATTTCCAGGTCTTATAATGATAAGAATGACAGTTATAAAAGTCCAAGTAATTTTTGAGACGAGGGACGCTCAGTGGGTAGCGTACCGAACAGTTGATATGCGGGCCCATTATTCGCGTCCCGTTACCACTATCTCCCTTCAAATAAATCAGTTCAAAATTACAAACAAACGTTTAAATTAACTGAAAAAAAAATGTAGGAATAAGTAACAACTTTTGATTTTGCGTAATTGATTTAAGGTGTCAATACAGTTAAAACACACTAAATAACAATGAACAGATGTAATCCTATAAATATTAATTTACAGATTTAACTTAAAGCACGTAAAAATTATTTCTTCCATCTTCAACTCAAGAAGTTTTGTTAAAATATGTTTTAAAGTATTATAAAATATCCTGTTAAAGATTTGTAGGAGTTCAGTTTTTAGATTTTTGCAGTTTTGAAAAAAATCGATCATTAGAATTTTATTTCCATACAACGGGAACATTTAGCTCTTGAACTCTGGTTCTAAAACAGTGACTGAAATTTTATTAACAGTTTTACAGCCGAAAGATTCGCATATAAAGCAAGATAAGTTTTATAATGTACGAATTTTATTTCCATACAACGGTAACATTTAGCTCTTGAACTCTGGTCCTAAAACAGTGACTGAAATTTTATTAACAGTTTTACAGCCGAAAGATTCGCATATAAAGCAAGATAAGTTTCATAATGTACGAATTTTATTTTATCCTCTCACTCAGTATATCATTTGCGCTGGTCAAAATCTTGAAGTCATTCACATTTGGTTTCTCATCACTTTTATTTTTGAAATACAGTTGATTCAGCACATCCACACTTAGATGTTATTCTATAAACAACATACTGTTGCTGTCAAGTAGCCTCGTCCACACCGAGCGCATGTAAACTGATACGCAGCATGTGGGCGTTTGAGGGTAACATTTCGTTCTTTAAATGAAAACGACTGATTAAGGCAGATATGAGGCTTCATGATAGATTTAGAATTAATGTGCGTATAAGTCGGCTGAAAGATACGTTTCAGTTCTTTCATTACGCAAACATATTTGTGGTAAAGTTACATACATCAGAAGTTTTGGTACGTCATATCTCACTGCTGGTGGTTTGTATAGTTTGCTGTGATAAGTCTTAACAGTACTACTGATAAGATGTATGGGAAGATCGTTCTTCTGTAACGTCACTTTCATGTTTTTTTTTTTTTTCTTAAATTGAAACCTAAGAATTAAGTCACCTGCCAAGAGATATACTTTCTAGATAGGATGTCGATTAGATTTCATTTATATGTAAACACTATAAAAAGCGTTGGATGAAAGTAGAGTTCAGTGTAGGCTTGTATATGTTAACAGGTTATGGTTGAAATGCATTTCAATCTGTGACAAATTCTGTTCTAAGGGCGGGACTAAGGAATTTATCACAGATTCAAGATTCTATTGTATCATATGACAAGTGACTTTTTGGGTTCCATAAAGAAATAGAAAACATGAAAATGGTGTTAAAAAAAGAATGATTTTCCCATCCATGCCATCAATAGCATTTTAAGAATTCTTTGTCTCTCAACAAACCACGACAGTGAGATATGATGTGCCAAAATTTCCATTGTATGTACCTTTAACATTCACAGGTTTGCACAGTGTAAAGAAACTTAAGCGTACTATTCAACCAACCTATATACAAATTGATTTTAAATTTATCATGGAGCCTCAAATATCTTTTAGTGAGTTGTTTTTATTACACAGAACGAATTCCAGTTCTCAAACGCTTACATCTGGTGTATCAGTTTACATATTTTCTGTGTGGACGAGCTACAAGGCATTAACAGTTCATTCTTTACCCTTTTAAATGTAATAACAAGTACAGAATTAGTCACAGACTCAAAATGCGCCTCAACAATAACTGTTACCTTAAGATCTTGACCAGCGCAAGTGATATAATAAATGAGGATAAAATAAGCTTTGTACAATACTAAAGTTCAACCTGTATGATATGTGGCTCCTCTTCAAGGAATAGCAGGATTAACAGTCACATTTATAACCTATAACCTTACAGCTAAAACTGAATATCATGTTTAGCTCAAACCTTGGATATTCCTATCTACAGCATGACACACTAACCAGTAGTCCAAGGCTGGCCCTGGTGAGGTTAGGAGTATAAGAACTATCAAAAATGAGTCGGGTGATTTTGTAGCTCCAGCCTTGGACCTTCCCATCTACAGCGTGACACACTGACCAGTAGCCCATGGCTAGCCCTGGTGAGGTTAGGAGTATAAGAACTGTCAAAAATGAATCTTTAGTCCAGTAATACGGAACAAGAAAAAAAAGAATAAAAAACACCAACAATACCTGAGAAGTGTAAATAAAAGTATCGATTTTTTTGAAATGGAACATGAATGGGATTTATATTATTTTTTGTATATTATCTATTATTTCTTATTTTGTTAATTTAAACAATAAATATATTACTAGATGTTCATTTAGTTGACTTCCCAAACATCCTGATTCAATGATTTAAAACTATTTAATTTGGAATATATCATCCCCCCAGTTTAGACGTTATTGCAGCATTGCATTGCTTATATTCTTTCAACTAGATTATTATATTTTATTCTTGTAGATTATTGTTAATTTTTTAATTTCAGGATCGAGAACAGGCACGTATCATACACAAAGAGTTAAGTCTTCCATTTTACGAATGTTTTGTTGACTACTCCAATCGAAATATG